>NC_042620.1:118144096-118324096 GCF_901001135.1 Rhinatrema bivittatum | reverse complement strand
AGTTCTATTAAGCTTCTGGTTAACACTATGGCTTTAATCAATCAAGGTGTCTCATTACAAAACTTGTGCAATTTGCTCCAATAGACATCATTTTAAAAAAAAGCCTGCAATTGTTGAAGACTTGCTCCTGAAAAGTTTTCTAAACATCAGGAAATACTGTGGTGCACCCATACTTACTGTGACCTGCTTCCACTAATCTATTAAGAAATAGGTAAACTATTAGCGTTGCCTTTTGAAATGGGTATGTTTGAAAGAAAAGAGTTAAAATATCTGGTACAATCTCTTTCCATTCACCCTTTCTCTTCACTTCATTCCCCATAGGCACAAAGTACCCCTTCCTAAAAACAATTTTTTACAAATTATTTTGCTTAATCATGCTCCTTGAAATAAAGCTTTAGCAAGGGGGGTGAATCAAGAACAGTATCAACACAAGAAGCAGCAGTAACATAGTAAGCATAATAACATAATGTATACTACAAAAAAACCCAAAAAACCAAGTACAGCTCTAAATACTGCAGGCAGTGGCACAATAAAATAATTTTCATGTATTGATTAAAAATACATTCTGATAGCAACTACAATCAAAAGGACAGGAAGTTTTTACTGTCTAAAATATCTGGCTATGAAATGGAAACAATGCTATTTGTATTACCATTTGAGTAAATTTTCCTTTGGTGTTTAATAGAAATATATACACCTGGGTTCTCAGCATCAACCTATTTTCTGTTTTTTATTCATCTTTTATCCATCACTTAGCTATCATCTGAGTTTGGCCCTGATTTGCTAAGCTTTATTTTTCCCATAGACACAACAGGAGAAAAAAGCCTTCGTAAATCAGGTCCAAAAATGGCTCTATTCCAATATATAGTAGTGAGAGCTCTCTACATTGGAGGGCAGGGGAAGAGAGGCTCTGAGCCACAGTAGAGAATGTAATGGCTCTTTTGGTCACTCAGTAGGAGATCATGTTTGCTACTTCTCTATAATAATTCTCTTCTTTCCCTTTCATCTGATATAAGGTCACTAGTTGCCAAATACGGTATATAATTATTTCACCAAGTAAGTGCTCTACAATTACAACTACCTACCTACTTTCTAACTTTCTATTTGCTATCCTTCACTTATCTGTCATCATATTTTTATTTATTTATTTTATTTATTTGTTTTTTATATACCAACATTCAACTTAAGTCATCACATCGGTTTACATATAGCAAATTAAAAAAGAAAAAGTTACATTGTGATAAATAGTAGAGAGTAGATAGATACAAAATAGAGGGAGAATTAATTAAAGAGGAGGGGAAATAAAGTATGATTTGCAAACATTAAATAGAGTGGTGATGATGATGATGATGATCCTTCTTATTATGATGGGTATGCTTTCTCAAAGAGACATATTTTTAATTTTTTTTTTAAAAGTTTGTGATGATGGCTCAATTCTTAGTTCAGTGGGGAGGGTGTTCCATAAAAGAGGCCCAGTCAATAAGAAAGCACATTCTCTTGTTGAGTTGAGGCGGGTTAATTTTGGGGAGATAGATGCAAGGAGTTCAGTATTAGTGGAGCGCAGATTTCTCTTTGGGACTTTGAAATGAAGTATCGTATCCATCCATTTTGTCTCGTTGTTGTATAATGCCTGATGAATAAGAGAGAAAGTTTTATACTGAATTCTATACATAATTGGGAGCCAATGCACTTCTTTATTATTTATCAGATATGTAGAAATACAATGCATTCTATAGGGGGACGGGATGGGGGTAAGTAAGGAAGGGGGAGGGGGAGGGGACTAGAAGCACTGAAGCACTGCAGAAATGCAATGCTTCTTTTAGCTATCAAGCAATGGTGCTCTATTTACTAGTCTCTTTTTAAATGCTCACATCTGAAAGCCTAGTTTCTTGAACATTTCAGTAGATGGATACCAGCGTCTGACTGCCCTATCATACAGAATAGCTGTCACTCTCCACTGAGACTAAAGCAGCATATAGAATTGATCAAATCACATATAATTTCAGAATTTCCATCAGAATTGTAAAAATAATATATGAAAAAAGAAGAGATTAAAAGGCTGACAACTCCAAAGGCATTTATGAAATCTTGTGGATTATAAGTGGCAAGCACAAAGTAGTATTCAGCGATTTATCATGCCGGGAAGGGCAGAAGTCCTAACCAAGTTTATTATGGTTTGAGTTCAATAATGCACTTCCTTATTAAGTTTTAAGTTCAACATACTTTGAAATTAGTTAACAATTGCAAAAAGCAGTATGAATTCCTACCATTTTACCTTTGACTTACTTAATAGTTATATCACCATATGATTTGAACATATTGGAATGAAGGCATAGGAGTGCACAATGAGCTACCAAAATATAACCCTATCTTTCACAGGTTAAATGTTACAAAGGCCAAGATAAAGTAAGACGATTAGTCTTTGATTTCCATCCTTTCATAAACCACTAATGAAAAATACCTCCTTGTGCTGTAACCTTTCTTTCCATCAGAGTGATATCTCTCAGAAGTTGTTTCTTCAGCAGTGCTCAAGGGATAAGTTTGATTTCTTCCACTTTGCTTCTGTAGCTGTTTGCCTACAATTTACATACAGTAACTATTGTTTACCTTTCTCTGGGCCTTGTTTCTGTCCTGGTTTTTGTGTAGAGTGACAAGAAATTATAAAATCAGCAGTATACATTTTGCAGTTAACTCGAAACAAAGATCAGCCCCTGATCTTAGAGGACATAATAGTTACAAATAACCCCCCCCCCCCCCCAACAAGTTGCACAATCTGTATATATGAGACAAAAGATTACACACTTTTATTAAGTGCTAACATAAAGCAGACATTGTAAAAAAATCTCTTATTTATTAAATTATTCCTGCTCGTACTGCGCTGGCATGAACAATTTAGTGCTGCAAGAATGCATTATCTAGTGCCACCTTAATAAAACATTGGGCAATTCAGGAATGTAGTCAAAATTTGCATCAGATAGAACCATAGGGGAGAGTTTTAGTTAGGATCAACTCAGCTGGAGCGATAACATTGGTTTGAGTCCTAAAGTAGTATGCTTACTATCTTAGTCCAGTCAGATACAAAAAAGTTAAAATAAAGGTCAACAAATAAATGATAAGAGATAGTCTTTTTACAGGACCAATTTAATAGGTTTCTGAGTACTATCCCTGCAGATTAGAGATTGGTGGGAAAATCAGATTTTTCCCAATTTCTAAAACAATACAATGTCTAGAACACTGTCACAAGTGGACAGTTCTGGAGGTAAAACCTCAAGCTTTGAAAAATGACTTTTACTAATATTTAAAACCAAGGGTTTTCAGTAAGAGATTCTACTAAATTCTAAATGTTGTTAACCTGACACAATTTGCGCTTGGTTGTTTCTTCAGAGTCACTTCTTTAGTGCTGGTGCTTTGGCTGTAATGCTGGCGCTAACCAGTTGCAGACGAGCCCCAAAGTGAGTCAAATTTGCAATTTGGAGAAAATGGTTTTCTGCCAGTGTTGTCTACATCAGTGGTCCCCAACCCTGTCCTGGGGGCCCACCAGCCAGTCGGGTTTTCAGGATATCCACAGTGAATATGCATGAGGGAGAATTTGCATGTTATGGAGGCAGTGCATGCAAATTTTCTCTCATGCATATTCATTGTGGATATCCTGAAAACCCGACTGGCTGGTGGGCCCCCAGGACAGGGTTGGGGACCACTGGTCTACATCACTGCTGCACATTTGCTGTCATTCAGGCTGATGCAATATCAGCGCTTGTTAAACGGGCACTCATGATTGAGCGCTCACTCCCTTAACACGCGCCAAACCACCTCTCCAGGGCACTCGATGCAAAATGCAATGGGCTGCAGCAGGCAAAAGCAGGCCCTAGGGAAATTGTGTGCTCTTAGTGCCTCTTCGGCAGCGGGCACCAGGGAGAGAAGGCTGTCACCAGGTTAGGAAAATGGACGCTCGTTAACTGAGTGTCTCTTTTCCTAACCTGATCATCACCACCCTTTTTTTTTTTTATAATTTTTGGGGGGGGGACATTTCGAATTGTTTAGTTCCTCCGACTTAATATTACCACAATATTAAGTCAGAGGAAGTACAGAAAAGCAGTATTTTCTGCTTTTCTGTACACTTTTTGGGCTCCTCCAAAATTAATGCCTGCTCGGAGCAGGCGTTAATTTTGTTGAGTAAAAATGTGCGGGTTCAGCGCACATTTTTTTTTGTGTTAGGGGGAATAGATAATAGCCTCATCAGCATGCATTCATATGTGATGAGTGCTATTACCTACACATGTGACTGAACGTGTGTTTTGGATGCGCTAACCCCCGTTTTGCATCAGGGATTATGGATGCGCATCCAATCGCATGTTGAGCCATGCGCTGCGGTCAGCACACGATACTGCATCTGCCTGATTGTAAGGAGCATGAAACCAATGGATTGGGTATTTCCCATCCCTTCTTGCAGTAGGTTTTTGATTATTTGAAGACTTTGAAATAGTAGGAACTCAATTTTAGAAGAGACTGCATAATCTATGGACAGCTAACAAGCATGGCTCTGACACCATACCATGAGGTGTTCTTTATTTTCCAGAATAAGAATCATATCATATTCAATTTAATTGATTTTCAACTGTTAAAATAAATAGAAGTACCAAAAATAAACCCTAAACAACGAAGGTAAATACAAATGGTATTGTATACAAGTGGAGCGTAGTGCTGGTAGTCATGTAACATTGTCAGAAGACGAATTAGGATCAGCACTAATCAGCAGGCAACCTGATCCAATGCTACCAAGTGTTCCAAAATATAACTTTTACACAGGTGAGTGGGTGCACACCTGTGTGCATTCATTGGCCCGCACCCAGGGATGAAGCCATTTTATATCATTCGTGCATATATGCACACATGGTATTAAGTTAGCCTGGCTGTAGGCACATGTGCATGCAATTTTAAGTGGACGTGTGCCTATGCATTCAAAGACCACTTCTACAGCATAGGTGGGGGTCACCTTTACCAGTTTTCCCAGTTTGTTCCCAGTTTGCCCAGGTAAGGGATAGGACTTCCAAACCTCCCTAGTTTAATAGCCTCCCTTCTCCCCTGTTAGCCCTAGAATTTTTTGTTTTATAACTTACACGTCATCCATAGTAGAAATAAACTTACGTGGCAGGGGACCCTGGTGTGCACCTGTGTGCATAAGTATTTACACTCTAATTTCAAGTTAAAATCCAGGCACACCCATACCCCACCCAGACCATGTCCATGCCCTGCCACTTTTTTGGAACTTTACATTTGTGCATGTAGCGGCAAATATGCGCATAACTCGGGTGGCTTTTAAAATTCTCTCGGCACGCGCCAGCCCAACTTCTGCATGTATCTCCCAGTTTTGGTGTGTGCTGGGTTTTTAAAATTCACCTTTAAGATCTTAAAGATTTAGAAGGTATTTTTTAAATACGGTTTTCTATTATTGCAAGAAACTAAGAAACAAAGGAGGTACCTTTATTGTTCAGTGAGTTGGCCCTCTTATTTTTATGTTTGGGTTTTGGAAACTTGCTTTAAAGCAGCAGTGCTATTAAAAACAATTTGAGAAAAGTCAATTGGCAGTTGAATAAAATCTTTAAAATCCCGGGGAAGCTCACTAAACCCATGTGAAAACCCATAAGTGCAGTGTTTTAGCATCTATATGAATCAATCACATCGGGAGGTTAATTTTCATGTGTGCATAACTCAGCACATACAAGCATAAGTAGATGTGTCTAAAGTTACACCTGTAATTTGTACACTGTGCAGTAGGAGTCACAACAGTTAATAAAATACCACATATATTTGCCCTGAAAGTATACCCATGTGTTTTAGTGCATGCACATTTTTTAATGTAGGGTTCTGTAATGTTTATACACACATATACTTTATAAGTTAAATAATTGTAACATATGCAGTTTATATGAAGAGGCAGATATTTTTTAAAGTTTGCTGATGTATGCGTACATCTCACTTAGAAAAGTACTTGTGCACGTACTTCCAAGCAACAGTTCACTGAGACCTGCACCAGTTGATCCAGACCATCACCAGTTCCTCCACTTGTTCACCAGCACCTTCCACCATTGCTTTAGATCACCCACCCAAAAACTGAAGACAAAAGAGAAGTCAGATTTAATATGCACATGTTTGATGCATACTCTCTATATATGTAGAAAACCCTACCCTAGAATGCTCTCGAAACATTCTCTTTTTACACTTTTCTATGTGGCAGCAAGAGTATATACACATATTCCCACCCTTCTGAAAATTTGATTACACTGCACAAAGGTTATTTACCTACATAAATGCCCATTTTACACATACATCTCCTGCATATGTCTTTGAAAATTCATCTTTCCCAGTGTGCTTTACACCAAAATCATGAAAATAGTACACAGCTTAGTGCACACACACACACACACACACACACACGGGCCGATGCAATATCTGGATTAATGTGTCCATAATGCGTGCGTAAAATCTGTGCATAGAGAATAGTGCCAATGGCATGCAAATCTTATTTAAATGCGACAATTATCTATTAGTACCTGATGCAGTAATGCGTGCTGAAAGTTTGTGTGTCTTTAGGAAGCTTTTTTTACATTCAAAATTTTGCACTTGCCTTACCCTGGCGATATTGTGCTGGAGCTAGTGGTAGCTGATGGTTCCTGAAGGTTTCCTGCTTTTTCAATGTAAACTGTTTACTTCCTTGTCATGCTGACCTTCTTCTTGCATCTGCAAGTAAGAATTAGAGCAGCTACAAAAGGGAGGGTGATAGCAGCAAATAACCCTGCCAACGACAGAAAACCAGAGGACCATGTGGTGGTAGCACAGGCACAGGTTAGTAAATGGCTTTAAGCCTTACAAATCTGTATTAAAAACTTGTCGATTGGATGTCCAATTCTAGGGCCATCACAAGATGCCCTGCACTTTGATGACGGTTACGTCAAAAGGACACCTAAAAGTTGAACGTCCATTACTAGAACAATGGATGCCAAGGTCCAAGTAAATGTGTGAAAGTGTTCAGAATCTGTTAGGGAGTTAGCAGTCTCTGTTATAGTTGTGGGTGGATCCTTGGGCCGGTGGCAGATGACCACGCCCCCGGGGGAAGATCCCGCGAGGGACCACCGGTCAGGCTCAGAATTTGGAGACAGACACACACTAGTTCTTTTATTAACAATATATTGAACTACCAGAGATGGCAGTAGTGAGCTAGAAAGCCCAGCTGGGCTGTAGTCCCTCAGATACTGGAACAGCAATCCCTGGAGGCTGAGCTGTAGAGAAACTGAAATATAGTGAGTAGGCAGGATATGCAGAGTTCATGTACCGAACCTGATGGTAACACTCACACAATGTCCCAATAAAGCCCAGGCGCTGGAATGTATAGACCCTCGAGGAGCGAGTACCTGGTTCCAGGGAAAGCTCAGAGAGAACGATGGTAACTCACTGATGTAGCTGATATAGTTGGTAGTAATGACTTCCAGGCAGAAGAGTATATGAAGCAAGTCTGGAAACAAGGGCCCTCGAAGAGCGAGTACCAGTTCCAGACTGTCACCTGAAAAACAAAGGAGAGAGCGAGGCCCCCGAGAAGTGGGTACCTCTGGAAAGTCCGAGGAGGCAGAGTTGCTTAGAAAGACAAAGCGAGTCCGTTGTCAATCCTTGCTAACTCGATGTGTTAGCAAATACTGAGACCTTAAATATCTGTCGCGGGTGACGTCATCTTCAGGGGACGCCCCCGAGGTTCGCACCATTGCCAGTACTTCAGTCGGGACTGCGCCACGCGCGCGCGCCCCTAGGCCTCCAGGAACATGGCGGATAGCAGCGTCAAGCCAGTCCGGGAACGCCCGAAGCCTTGCAGCAGAAGAACGCCGCGGCAACCAATCTTCCCGCAGTTGGAGAGGGAGGCGCCAGAGAGGTAAGGAGGTCGGAGAGAGGGCGTCGGGCACCGACAGATAGAAAAACAGATTATCATAGGAAGGACAAAGACAGGAGCCTCCCAGAGAGCATGGACAGATAGAAAAACAGACTATCATAGGAAGGACAAAGACACATTTGGCTGCTGTCTGCATAGCATGCACACTGTGAGTTCAGCATGCACATGCCTGCATGCATGTATCATTACAATAAGCAAATGCACATCTTTTTCTGTGCCCCTACGAAACTAAAGCAATGTGCTTCTCTGGTCAGTGCTGTGAGGAGGGAGGCTGAGAGTATCTTGATAAGGGAGTGGAGGCTAGGGATGTGCATTCATTTGCAATGAAATAGGGAATAAAGATGATATTTCCTATTTCGTTGCATTTCGGGGGGCTGACAAAATGAAAGGAACACCCACGAAATTTCATGTGGTTTTCCTATCGTTTTTTTGAGGGGAGAAAGGGCACATTTAAAAAAAAAAACAAAACCCCAAACCCACCCTAACCCTTCAAATGTAATGAATTACAAGCCCCCACCGTTCGGACCCCCCAAGACTTGCCCAAAGTCCCTGGTGGTCCAGCGGGGTTTCCGGCCCGTCGGCTGCCAGTAATCAAAATGGTGCCGGTGGCCCTTTGCCCTTATCATGTGACAGGACTTTCAGTAAGTCTTGGGGGGGGGGGGGGGTCGGGAGGGTGGGAGGATTATAGTTAAATAGGGATGTGCGAAGTGGATTTTCCTGAAATTTCGGTAAAATTTGTTTTTTTGGGGCAGCCGAAAAAAATTGGTCCGAACCACGGGAAAATGAAATTTCCCGCGGCAGGCCGAATCATATCTCTAGTGGAAGCATACCAGTAGGAGAAGAAGGGAGGACAGGAGGATACTGGTTTGGAAAGAGACATCTGAGTGTGCGTGTTTTGTCTTGCTTGCTTCTTCTTGTTTTCCCCTTCCTGTTGTCTTATTACTTCTTGTGAATGGATGCCTGTGTGAAAGTACATGTGATGCGTTAGTCTCTAACTGTCCCTGTCTTGTTTATATTTGTTACCTAGTGAGAAAGAGAGAAGAGATTGTGACTTAGTTGTTGCGGTCCCGGTCGCCAGGCTAGCGACCGGGTCCTTACCTTTCTGCCGGCTCCCCCGGGGCTGCCGCGATCCGCCGCGTCTGGGGCCTGTAGGGCCGCATGGCAGCGTCTCCCTCCACGTGGAGACGCCGCCGAAGGTCGAGCCTGACTCCTCCCACTGCCTGGGCATGCGCGCGCGCGAGGAGGGGGCTCTTAAAGGTCCAGCACCCGGAAGTGCTGAAACGCCCCGTTCCTGACGTCAGACGCTGGCTGGCTATTTAAACCAGCGTCTGACTGCCTTACCTTGCCTTTGCAACGTGGTCGCTCCTTGAGTGGTTAGTTGCCTTGTTCCTGCTTGTTCCAGCCGTGCCGTGCTTCCAGCTCTGGGTCCTGCTTGTTCCAGCCGTGCCTTGCTTCCAGCTCTGGTTCCTGCTTGTTCCAGCCGTGCCTTGCTTCCAGCTCTGGTTCCTGCTTGTTCCTGCCGTGCCTTGCTTCCAGCTCAGGTTCCAGCTCGTTCCTGCTGCGCCTTGACTCCAGCTCCGACTTCACGATTCTCCTTGCCTTCAGCCAGCCACGATCCTCGGACTTCTTCACGATTCTCCTTGCCTTCAGCCAGCCACGACCCTCGGACTTCTTCACGATTCTCCTTGCCTTCAGCCAGCCACGACCCTCGGACTTCTTCACGATTCTCCTTGCCTTCAGCCAGCCACGACCCTCGGACTTCTTCACGATTCTCCTTGCCTTCAGCCAGCCACGATCCTCGGACTTCTTCACGATTCTCCTTGCCTTCAGCCAGCCACGATCCTTGGATTTCTTCACGATTCTCCTAAGTCCCAGCGACTCGGACCCCTACGGGCCCCTCCTGGGGGGGGTCTCGGGTTTCCAGGGTGAAGACGTCATCCTTCAGCTCCAGCTAAGCTCCGCCTCCCGGCTCATTACCAACTGTGGACGTCGTCCATATCAGCCGGCCCAAGGGTCCACTATTGACTTTCTTCACAACATAACAGTTTGCAAAGGACATGGACTCGGCGGACTCCTCTCCTGTGCAGGCCATCCCTGGCATGGCTCAAAGAATCCAGCAGCAACAGCAATGCCTAGAAGTCTTGGCTGCTACAGTGGATCGTTTAGCCAGCCGCTTGGACGCCAATCCTCCATCGGTGGCACAACCTCTGCCTCCACCGGCAGTTCAGATTCCCGCTCAGACTCAGCTTCCAGCGCCTACACGTTATTCCGGGGATGCCAGATCATGCAGGGCGTTTTTGAACCAATGCTTCATCCGTTTCACCTTATTACCGGGGCAGTTCCCGTCCGATGCCGTCAAGGTAGCTTACATTTTGTCTTTACTCGATGGGAGGGCCATGCTGTGGGCCTCTCCCATGTGGGAGAAACAAGACGCCATGCTGCACAACTTACAGGATTTCGTGACTCATTTCAAACAGACTTTTGACGAACCAGCTCGTGCAGCTACCGCTACCACTGAAATCCTGCAGCTAAGACAAGGGTTCCGCTCACTAGCAGAATATGCTATTGAATTCCGTACTCTGGCAATGGAACTCGGTTGGCAGGATGACTGCTTACGGGGTATTTTCCTGGAAGGACTCGCAGGTCGTATCAAGGACGAGTTGATGGCTCGCGACCTGCCCCTCACCCTGAATGGGGTAATAGACTTAGCAGGGAGGATAGACCAACGATTGCAACAACGAACCAAGGAGGCTCGAGTGCTTCGTCGTCCCGTTTCCTTGGCACCTTCCTTCTCCAGGTCTATGGTAGTACCTCACAAAACATCATCGGCCACCGGCAGTTCCTCGGAGGAACCTATGCAACTTGGAAGGGCGCCTCTAACCGAGGAAGAGAAGAAACAACGCCGCATCCAGGGTCTTTGCCTATATTGCGGTACTAAGGGTCATTTCCTTGCTCAATGTCCTGCAAGACCGGGAAATGGTCGAGTCTAGGGAGAAATGAGGAGATTCCCCTAGGCTGTGTTAATCCTGCTCCTCAATGTACAGTTCCTATAACCTTGGAGTATCCTGGAGGTTCCTTCCAGACGCTAGCTTTGATTGATTCCGGTGCCGGAGGGAATTTTATCTGGAAAGAACTGGTACACCAGCTCGGACTACCTACTAAGCACCGGAGACCCCCATTACGGGTTACCTCTATCCGGGGAACCCCGTTACCGGGATACATTTCTGAAATCACGATGCCTCTCACCTTACGAACTGGTGTGCTTCACACAAAGACAATCTCTTTTTACTACTTGAGAAATCTGTGCACCCTGTGGTCTTGGGACTTCCCTGGTTGCAACAACATGCTCCTGTGATCCATTGGGACTCCCTCCAGATTGTGCAATGGAGTTCTCACTGTTTCCAGAATTGCCTGGATCCTCTTCCAAGTTCAGAGATAGTACTCTCTCACTCAGTCCTAGAACTTCCTCAGCCTTACCAAGAATACTCTGACGTGTTCTCTAAACAAAAGGCCGAACTCCTCCCATGCCATCGGCCTTTTGACTGTGCCATCGATCTCTTACCAGGCTCCACCCCACCACGGGGTAGGGTGTACCCTCTGTCACTGCCAGAGACTCGTGCAATGTCGGATTACATCACGGAAAACCTTGCTAAGGGCTTCATTCGCCCTTCACATTCCCCTGCAGGAGCTGGGTTCTTTTTTGTATCCAAGAAAGACGGCTCCCTCAGGCCATGCATAGACTATCGAGGCCTGAATTCCATCACAAAGAAGGATCGCTATCCTTTGCCGCTAATCCCGGAGTTACTCGATAGACTTCAAGGGGCTAAGATTTTTACAAAGCTGGACTTGCGTGGGGCCTATAACCTTGTTCGTATTCGTCCGGGTGACGAATGGAAGACAGCGTTCAACACTCGAGATGGACATTATGAATATCTGGTAATGCCTTTCGGCTTATGTAATGCCCCAGCTGTCTTCCAGAATCTTATGAACGAGGTTCTCCGGGAGATGCTTCATTCCTTTGTCATTGTTTACCTCGATGATGTCTTGATCTATTCCCAAGATCTCTCCTCCCATCGCCAACACGTCAAACGGGTTTTGCAGGCGTTAAGAGACAATCATCTATACGCTAAATTTGAAAAATGCCAGTTTGAGTGTGAGTCCCTTCCGTTCTTGGGTTACATAGTTTCCTCGTCCGGTTTCCAGATGGATCCAGAAAAGGTGGCAGCCATTACCAACTGGCCTCGCCCGTCTGGCCTGAAGGCTCTACAAAGATTTCTTGGCTTTGCCAACTTTTACAGACATTTCATACCGCATTATTCCCAGAAGGTAGCTCCCCTCACTGCGCTTACACGCAAAGGAGTTAACGCTCATGACTGGTCCATTACCGCCTCGGAGGCCTTTGAAGCGTTAAAACAAGCTTTCTTAACAGCCTCGTGCCTACGACACCCAGATCCACAACGTCCCTTTATTGTGGAGGTCGATGCCTCGAATCTGGCTGTCGGCGCCGTTCTCAGTCAACACGATGCTTCCGGCAAATTGATGCCATGTTCCTACTTTTCTAAAAAGTTTTCACCTGCCGAATGTAACTACGGCATCGGGGACAAAGAACTCCTAGCCATCAAGTTAGCCTTCGAGGAGTGGAGGCAATGGCTAGAGGGGGCTAATCATCCGGTAACCGTGTACACGGACCACAAAAATTTATTGTATTTAGCCCAAGCTCAACGGCTAAACCCGCGGCAAGCAAGATGGTCACTTTTCTTCAGTCGTTTTAATTTCCTCCTCAAGTTTCGACCAGCAGAGAAGAATGTGCGGGCCGATGCCCTCTCTCGCACTTCTCAGCCGGAGGAGGAGGAGGACTCACCATAGACCATCCTGGACCCTGCTTGTATTCAACTAAGTATCACCTCCATAGCCCCCGCAAATAAAATTACTGTTCCTAAAAGACTACGGAAGAAAGTTTTGTCTTGGGGACATGACTCGCTGACCGGGGGGCATGCTGATAGGCTACGAACTTTGGACCTTATAAATCGCTACTATTGGTGGCCCGGCCTTCGCCGTGACGTTTCCACCTACATCAACTCTTGTCCTACTTGCGCCCTGCAAAAACCACTAAACGGCTCTCCGAGAGGTTTTTTGCAACCATTACCCATACCCACAGAACCATGGACCCATATTGCCACGGACTTTATGGTGGAACTTCCACCTTCGCAAGGCAAAACCGTGGTATGGGTCACAGTGGACCGCTTCTCTAAAATGGCTCACTTTGTGCCTTTGCCCAAATTACCTTCCGCCACTGAATTGGCCTCTCTATTCACACATCATGTATTTCGTATACATGGTCTGCCTCAGGACATTGTGTCTGACAGGGGTCCTCAGTTCACAGCCAGGTACTGGAAAGCCTTATGCAAAAAGTTCAAGATCCAGTTGAGTTTCTCTACCGCTTTCCACCCACAAAGTAATGGGCAAACAGAACGCATGAATCGTTCATTGAAGTTGTTCCTACGAGCGTTCATTAATCACAAGCAAGACAATTGGGTAGAACTTTTGCCCTGGGCGGAATTCGCATATAACAATCAAATACATACGGCGACAGGGAAGTCGCCTTTTCAAATCGTGTATGGTAAACAACTCAAACCACCATTACCTCTACCAGTACCAACCTCCTCACCTGCCGCTCAGGTTACCGCAGACCAGTTGAGTAAACTTTGGTCCTCTGTTCAACATCGACTCCATAAAGTCGCACGCACTGCTAAACACCACTACGATCGTCATCGAAAACCTGCATTCACTTTCCTTCCAGGCGATCGAGTGTGGCTCAGTACAAAGAACATTCACTTGAGACAACCGTCCAAAAAACTCTCACCCAAGTTCTGTGGGCCTTTCCGCGTAGCAGAGAGGGTAGGTTTAGTCTCGTATCGCCTTCGACTCCCTACCACTCTACGCATTCATGATGTCTTTCATGTTTCTCTTTTGAAACCAGTAATTCTTTCCAGATTTCACCCCAGACCGCTCGATGATGGTTCCACCACTACGGTTGAGGATCCTACATTCCAGGTACGAGAGGTCCTTGATGCGCGCTTCGCCAACAGACGTTGGGAATATCTGTTGGCTTGGGAAGGTTGTGGGAATGAGGACAATACGTGGGAACCTGCCCGCAACATTTTGGACAAGACTCTTCTGCAACAATACCATCAAGACCATCCTGACAGGCCAAGCCCTTTGAAGAGGGGGCGTAAAGAAGGGGGTACTGTTGCGGTCCCGGTCGCCAGGCTAGCGACCGGGTCCTTACCTTTCTGCCGGCTCCCCCGGGGCTGCCGCGATCCGCCGCGTCTGGGGCCTGTAGGGCCGCATGGCAGCGTCTCCCTCCACGTGGAGACGCCGCCGAAGGTCGAGCCTGACTCCTCCCACTGCCTGGGCACGCGCGCGCGCGAGGAGGGGGCTCTTAAAGGTCCAGCACCCGGAAGTGCTGAAACGCCTCGTTCCTGACGTCAGACGCTGGCTGGCTATTTAAACCAGCGTCTGACTGCCTTACCTTGCCTTTGCAACGTGGTCGCTCCTTGAGTGGTTAGTTGCCTTGTTCCTGCTTGTTCCAGCCGTGCCGTGCTTCCAGCTCTGGGTCCTGCTTGTTCCAGCCGTGCCTTGCTTCCAGCTCTGGTTCCTGCTTGTTCCAGCCGTGCCTTGCTTCCAGCTCTGGTTCCTGCTTGTTCCAGCCGTGCCTTGCTTCCAGCTCAGGTTCCAGCTCGTTCCTGCTGCGCCTTGGACTCCAGCTCCGACTTCACGATTCTCCTTGCCTTCAGCCAGCCACGATCCCTCGGACTTCTTCACGATTCTCCTTGCCTTCAGCCAGCCACGACCCTCGGACTTCTTCACGATTCTCCTTGCCTTCAGCCAGCCACGACCCTCGGACTTCTTCACGATTCTCCTTGCCTTCAGCCAGCCACGACCCTCGGACTTCTTCACGATTCTCCTTGCCTTCAGCCAGCCACGATCCTCGGACTTCTTCACGATTCTCCTTGCCTTCAGCCAGCCACGATCCTTGGATTTCTTCACGATTCTCCTAAGTCCCAGCGACTCGGACCCCTACGGGCCCCTCCTGGGGGGGGTCTCGGGTTTCCAGGGTGAAAGACGTCATCCTTCAGCTCCAGCTAAGCTCCGCCTCCCGGCTCATTACCAACTGTGGACGTCGTCCATATCAGCCGGCCCAAGGGTCCACTATTGACTTTCTTCACAACATAACAGTTTGCAAAGGACATGGACTCGGCGGACTCCTCTCCTGTGCAGGCCATCCCTGGCATGGCTCAAAGAATCCAGCAGCAACAGCAATGCCTAGAAGTCTTGGCTGCTACAGTGGATCGTTTAGCCGAGCCGCTTGGACGCCAATCCTCCATCGGTGGCACAACCTCTGCCTCCACCGGCAGTTCAGATTCCCGCTCAGACTCAGCTTCCAGCGCCTACACGTTATTCCGGGGATGCCAGATCATGCAGGGCGTTTTTGAAACCAATGCTTCATCCGTTTCACCTTATTACCGGGGCAGTTCCCGTCCGATGCCGTCAAGGTAGCTTACATTTTGTCTTTTACTCGATGGGAGGGCCATGCTGTGGGCCCTCTCCCATGTGGGAGAAACAAGACGCCATGCTGCACAACTTACAGGATTTCGTGACTCATTTCAAACAGACTTTTGACGAACCAGCTCGTGCAGCTACCGCTACCACTGAAATCCTGCAGCTAAGACAAGGGTTCCGCTCACTAGCAGAATATGCTATGAATTCCGTACTCTGGCAATGGAACTCGGTTGGCAGGATGACTGCTTACGGGGTATTTTCCTGGAAGGACTCGCAGGTCGTATCAAGGACGAGTTGATGGCTCGCGACCTGCCCCTCACCCTGAATGGGGTAATAGACTTAGCAGGGAGGATAGACCAACGATTGCAACAACGAACCAAGGAGGCTCGAGTGCTTCGTCGTCCCGTTTCCTTGGCACCTTCCTTCTCCAGGTCTATGGTAGTACCTCACAAAACATCATCGGCCACCGCAGTTCCTCGGAGGAACCTATGCAACTTGGAAGGGCGCCTCTAACCGAGGAAGAGAAGAAACAACGCCGCATCCAGGGTCTTTGCCTATATTGCGGTACTAAGGGTCATTTCCTTGCTCAATGTCCTGCAAGACCGGGGAATGGTCGAGTCTAGGGAGAAATGAGGAGATTCCCCTAGGCTGTGTTAATCCTGCTCCTCAATGTACAGTTCCTATAACCTTGGAGTATCCTGGAGGTTCCTTCCAGACGCTAGCTTTGATTGATTCCGGTGCCGGAGGGAATTTTTATCTGGAAAGAACTGGTACACCAGCTCGGACTACCTACTAAGCACCGGAGACCCCCATTACGGGTTACCTCTATCCGGGGAACCCCGTTACCGGGATACATTTCTGAAATCACGATGCCTCTCACCTTACGAACTGGTGTGCTTCACACAAAGACAATCTCTTTTTACTACTTGAGAAATCTGTGCACCCTGTGGTCTTGGGACTTCCCTGGTTGCAACAACATGCTCCTGTGATCCATTGGGACTCCCTCCAGATTGTGCAATGGAGTTCTCACTGTTTCCAGAATTGCCTGGATCCTCTTCCAAGTTCAGAGATAGTACTCTCTCACTCAGTCCTAGAACTTCCTCAGCCTTACCAAGAATACTCTGACGTGTTCTCTAAACAAAAGGCCGAACTCCTCCCATGCCATCGGCCTTTTGACTGTGCCATCGATCTCTTACCAGGCTCCACCCCACCACGGGGTAGGGTGTACCCTCTGTCACTGCCAGAGACTCGTGCAATGTCGGATTACATCACGGAAAACCTTGCTAAGGGCTTCATTCGCCCTTCACATTCCCCTGCAGGAGCTGGGTTCTTTTTTGTATCCAAGAAAGACGGCTCCCTCAGGCCATGCATAGACTATCGAGGCCTGAATTCCATCACAAAGAAGGATCGCTATCCTTTGCCGCTAATCCCGGAGTTACTCGATAGACTTCAAGGGGCTAAGATTTTTACAAAGCTGGACTTGCGTGGGGCCTATAACCTTGTTCGTATTCGTCCGGGTGACGAATGGAAGACAGCGTTCAACACTCGAGATGGACATTATGAATATCTGGTAATGCCTTTCGGCTTATGTAATGCCCCAGCTGTCTTCCAGAATCTTATGAACGAGGTTCTCCGGGAGATGCTTCATTCCTTTGTCATTGTTTACCTCGATGATGTCTTGATCTATTCCCAAGATCTCTCCTCCCATCGCCAACACGTCAAACGGGTTTTGCAGGCGTTAAGAGACAATCATCTATACGCTAAATTTGAAAAATGCCAGTTTGAGTGTGAGTCCCTTCCGTTCTTGGGTTACATAGTTTCCTCGTCCGGTTTCCAGATGGATCCAGAAAAAGGTGGCAGCCATTACCAACTGGCCTCGCCCGTCTGGCCTGAAGGCTCTACAAAGATTTCTTGGCTTTGCCAACTTTTACAGACATTTCATACCGCATTATTCCCAGAAGGTAGCTCCCCTCACTGCGCTTACACGCAAAGGAGTTAACGCTCATGACTGGTCCATTACCGCCTCGGAGGCCTTTGAAGCGTTAAAACAAGCTTTCTTAACAGCCTCGTGCCTACGACACCCAGATCCACAACGTCCCTTTATTGTGGAGGTCGATGCCTCGAATCTGGCTGTCGGCGCCGTTCTCAGTCAACACGATGCTTCCGGCAAATTGATGCCATGTTCCTACTTTTCTAAAAAGTTTTCACCTGCCGAATGTAACTACGGCATCGGGGACAAAGAACTCCTAGCCATCAAGTTAGCCTTCGAGGAGTGGAGGCAATGGCTAGAGGGGGCTAATCATCCGGTAACCGTGTACACGGACCACAAAAATTTATTGTATTTAGCCCAAGCTCAACGGCTAAACCCGCGGCAAGCAAGATGGTCACTTTTCTTCAGTCGTTTTAATTTCCTCCTCAAGTTTCGACCAGCAGAGAAGAATGTGCGGGCCGATGCCCTCTCTCGCACTTCTCAGCCGGAGGAGGAGGAGGACTCACCATAGACCATCCTGGACCCTGCTTGTATTCAACTAAGTATCACCTCCATAGCCCCCGCAAATAAAATTACTGTTCCTAAAAGACTACGGAAGAAAGTTTTGTCTTGGGGACATGACTCGCTGACCGGGGGGGCATGCTGGTAGGCTACGAACTTTGGACCTTATAAATCGCTACTATTGGTGGCCCGGCCTTCGCCGTGACGTTTCCACCTACATCAACTCTTGTCCTACTTGCGCCCTGCAAAAACCACTAAACGGCTCTCCGAGAGGTTTTTTGCAACCATTACCCATACCCACAGAACCATGGACCCATATTGCCACGGACTTTATGGTGGAACTTCCACCTTCGCAAGGCAAAACCGTGGTATGGGTCACAGTGGACCGCTTCTCTAAAATGGCTCACTTTGTGCCTTTGCCCAAATTACCTTCCGCCACTGAATTGGCCTCTCTATTCACACATCATGTATTTCGTATACATGGTCTGCCTCAGGACATTGTGTCTGACAGGGGTCCTCAGTTCACAGCCAGGTACTGGAAAGCCTTATGCAAAAAGTTCAAGATCCAGTTGAGTTTCTCTACCGCTTTCCACCCACAAAGTAATGGGCAAACAGAACGCATGAATCGTTCATTGAAGTTGTTCCTACGAGCGTTCATTAATCACAAGCAAGACAATTGGGTAGAACTTTTGCCCTGGGCGGAATTCGCATATAACAATCAAATACATACGGCGACAGGGAAGTCGCCTTTTCAAATCGTGTATGGTAAACAACTCAAACCACCATTACCTCTACCAGTACCAACCTCCTCACCTGCCGCTCAGGTTACCGCAGACCAGTTGAGTAAACTTTGGTCCTCTGTTCAACATCGACTCCATAAAGTCGCACGCACTGCTAAACACCACTACGATCGTCATCGAAAACCTGCATTCACTTTCCTTCCAGGCGATCGAGTGTGGCTCAGTACAAAGAACATTCACTTGAGACAACCGTCCAAAAAACTCTCACCCAAGTTCTGTGGGCCTTTCCGCGTAGCAGAGAGGGTAGGTTTAGTCTCGTATCGCCTTCGACTCCCTACCACTCTACGCATTCATGATGTCTTTCATGTTTCTCTTTTGAAACCAGTAATTCTTTCCAGATTTCACCCCAGACCGCTCGATGATGGTTCCACCACTACGGTTGAGGATCCTACATTCCAGGTACGAGAGGTCCTTGATGCGCGCTTCGCCAACAGACGTTGGGAATATCTGTTGGCTTGGGAAGGTTGTGGGAATGAGGACAATACGTGGGAACCTGCCCGCAACATTTTGGACAAGACTCTTCTGCAACAATACCATCAAGACCATCCTGACAGGCCAAGCCCTTTGAAGAGGGGCGTAAAGAAGGGGGTACTGTTGCGGTCCCGGTCGCCAGGCTAGCGACCGGGTCCTTACCTTTCTGCCGGCTCCCCCGGGGCTGCCGCGATCCGCCGCGTCTGGGGCCTGTAGGGCCGCATGGCAGCGTCTCCCTCCACGTGGAGACGCCGCCGAAGGTCGAGCCTGCCTCCTCCCACTGCCTGGGCACGCGCGCGCGCGAGGAGGGGGCTCTTAAAGGTCCAGCACCCGGAAGTGCTGAAACGCCTCGTTCCTGACGTCAGACGCTGGCTGGCTATTTAAACCAGCGTCTGACTGCCTTACCTTGCCTTTGCAACGTGGTCGCTCCTTGAGTGGTTAGTTGCCTTGTTCCTGCTTGTTCCAGCCGTGCCGTGCTTCCAGCTCTGGGTCCTGCTTGTTCCAGCCGTGCCTTGCTTCCAGCTCTGGTTCCTGCTTGTTCCAGCCGTGCCTTGCTTCCAGCTCTGGTTCCTGCTTGTTCCAGCCGTGCCTTGCTTCCAGCTCAGGTTCCAGCTCGTTCCTGCTGCGCCTTGACTCCAGCTCCGACTTCACGATTCTCCTTGCCTTCAGCCAGCCACGATCCTCGGACTTCTTCACGATTCTCCTTGCCTTCAGCCAGCCACGACCCTCGGACTTCTTCACGATTCTCCTTGCCTTCAGCCAGCCACGACCCTCGGACTTCTTCACGATTCTCCTTGCCTTCAGCCAGCCACGACCCTCGGACTTCTTCACGATTCTCCTTGCCTTCAGCCAGCCACGATCCTCGGACTTCTTCACGATTCTCCTTGCCTTCAGCCAGCCACGATCCTCGGATTTCTTCACGATTCTCCTAAGTCCCAGCGACTCGGACCCCTACGGGCCCCTCCTGGGGGGGTCTCGGGTTTCCAGGGTGAAGACGTCATCCTTCAGCTCCAGCTAAGCTCCGCCTCCCGGCTCATTACCAACTGTGGACGTCGTCCATATCAGCCGGCCCAAGGGTCCACTATTGACTTTCTTCACAACATAACATTAGTAGCAAATAAAATGTATCAATAGCTGGGTGTCTGTGGGTGAGATTCGCTTGCTAGGAGGGAGAGTAGAGAAATAATGGTCTGGAGAAGTGGAAAGTAGAGAGCAAAGGACTCAAGAGGCAGGGGACGAAGAGGAGAAGGAGTGACAGCAGAGGCAGGAGTAAGGGAGGAGCAAGGGGATAAGACTAGCTGCAGCATGAATGCTATGGAAGAAATCAATTACTAGGCCTCAGCCTAGTAACTGTTCTTTCTTTCAGTTTGTTCTTCCCATTCTGCCACTCGATTCACAGATTGGTCCTCCCTTCCTTCAATCCCTGGATCAGTCTTCCCTCTCTCTTGCTTGATTCCTGTTCTTCTTTCCCTCTCCCCCTGCATCTCTCCAGCTCGACCCTCTCCCCTTTTTTAATTTCACTCACCTAATGGATCCAGCGGATCCTGATTCTCCCAGAGACAGCATGTTTAGCGGCACTACCCTGCCAGCAATCAAGCTTCTTTCTGAGCATTTGCACAGTTGCAGGGACTCAAAAATAGTAGCAGCTTACCTCCAAGTAGTTCTAATGCTGGCACACGTCTCCGGCCACATAGGTGCTGCATAGGAGGAAGATGAATCTATTACACTCACTGCCCGCGGCAGCCCCGCGGTGTGGCCCTCTCACCTCTCTACACAAGCTTCAGGCTCCAGCTCCTCATCACTGGCAGTGGTGGGCCGCCAGTCCCAACCTCGGACTTCCGCCAGCACCTCCGGCCCTGCTCCGCTTCTCGGGATCTCCAGCCAGGATGCCCCCCATCTGTCGGGCCTCTCCGCGGGGTTCGCGGAGAGACACCGCCGGTGACACCGCGCCCCTCCCTAGGTGCACACGTGCACACCAGTGAAATCTTTAAAGGGTTCGTGGCAGGAACCTGGCCGCGGACCCAGATGCTGACGTCAGTTCTCTCAGCGCTTAAATGCTCAGGCCTCACAGTGAAGCGTTGCCTTTGCAACAGGTCTCCTTGGTCTCCTGTTCCAGGTTTCCTCGTACTCGCTTCTCCGTGAGCCTTGCTTCGTGATTCCTGTTTCGTGTTTGTCTCGTCTGTGTGCTGATTGACTTCCTGGTTCTGACCATCGCTATGCCTGACCTTGCCTGCCTTCTCCAAACCTGACCACGGCTGCGCCTGATCTTGCCTGCCTTCTCCAAGCCTGACCACTGCTATGCCTGACCTTGCCTGCCTTCTCCATGCCTTGACCATTGCTCCATCTGACCACGTCTGCCTTCTCCATGCCTTGACCATTGCTATGAATGACTTCACCTCCGACTTTCTTGAGTCCAGAGTTCCACGTTGCTTGCTACACCTTCCAAGTGCCGCCAGCTTCCATTCAAGCTTGACAGTGATGCCTCTGTCCCTATCCTCTGGACACAGACTATTAAGGCTTCGGCCTCCCTTTGCTCAGGCACCTTCAGTTTCTTCTTGTTCCTTGGTGCTTGAGTTCCTGTTCCATATCCCATCCAGGATAGGACCACACCATCTGCTGGCTGCTGTCTCTGGGTTGAACCATATACTACCTGTACTTAACCTTGAGGCCTGCCTAAGTCCTGCCGGCCCCGGCTACCGAAGGCTCAACCCAGGGGAATGTGGGCTGGTATAGGTGAAGCTCCAGTGGCCTCCAGCTTCAGCCCACTCCACCTGCTGATGGTGGGGACCCGTAGGCCCTCGCCTACGGGTTGCGTCAACCCCACCTCAGCCCAAGGATCCACCTCCTATGCAACAGAATCGCTGCAGCTTCAGGGCACATGCATGCTCTTTGTGCTTCCTCTTTCTTCTACTGGCTTTCCCACTTGATTTGGCTCTTCTTTACCACACTCGCACTTTGTTCCTGATATAAGGTCATCAGATTTTGACAGGTCATTCTGGAACACTTCTTCCTATGGTGCTAGTAGTGACCGCAGTGAATCAGAAATATAAGAGATCTGCAGAAGTATCACCCAGGAAAAGTTTTACCAGTCTAGTCTCAAACTTTGTAATATTCTGATATCAAAGAAACACTATTTAAGTTTTCTTACCATAATAATATTAATGCCACCCATTAACTCATGTGGCATATGAATTGCCAATCTCCCTCTTACCCTCCTCCCTGCGTGGCCGGCGCAGACCCACCGGGGTCAGGGGAGGCTCGGGAGTCTGCGACCGCGTAGGAAGCAACCGGCCCATACCTCGGGCCTGCCCCGGACCCTGAGCGGCGCAGAAGGAGCAACAAAAGAAAAAAAAAAAAAGAGAAACCCAACACGGTAAGCCCGCCCACCCCAGCGACGCCGAGACCACGCCGTCCAAGCCCTTTAAAGGGCCCGATGGCCTCAGGGAAGCCATCTCCCTCTTACCCTCCTCCCTGTGCGGCTGGCGCAGACCCACCAGGGTCAGGGGAGGCTCGGGAGTCTGCGACCACGTAGGAGGCAACCAGCCCATACCTCGGGCCTGCCCCGGACCTTGAGTGGCGCAGAAGGAGCAACAAAAGAAAAAAAAAAAAAGAGAAACCCAGCGCGGCAAGCCCGCCCACCCCAGTGACGACGAGACCACGCCATCCGAGCCCTTTAAAGGGCCCGACGGCCTCAGGCGTCACTCGCCTAAGGAGTGCAACAAAGGGGCCTGCCCCTTTGTGCGCCCCTTAGTGCGTACCGGTGCAAGAACCGTTTGCTAGTACCTTTCCACAGAACCATTTACGGCACCTTCCTCTCGGACTTTACCTCATCTCATAGCAACTTCCTCTGTTCCCTTACCAAGCACACAGAGCTCAAATCTAAACGTTTCAAAGCTATAAAGCTATCTGGATCCAGCATTTCCTCCAGCACCTGCTACCCAGTTCCTCACATTCAATCCTTCCAATTGAACCCCTGGAAGAAAGATGCTAACCCTCCCTATCCCCATCAGATACCATCGCTTCCACCCCTGCATTTATCATTCTCAAGAATTACCAGCAAGGACACCCAGATCTCTCATTCCAATCATGATCATCCCCCTGACCCAGCTACTGGGGCTCACCCTACTCTCCTTAACCCTATTTAATGCACAGTCTCTGACTAAAAAAACACACATCCTCAACGACTATCTCCTGGACTCTAAGCCAGACATCTGTGCCATCACAGAAACTTGGCTAACAAACTCAGACATAGCTCTAATCAATCAATTACCCACACACATATATGACATCTTTTCAGTCCCCAGACACAAAAAACGAGGGGGCGGCCTGCTACTAGCTACTAAGAAAGAATTCAGACTTACTTCACATACAATCAAGTCCGAGTCCAAACTGGATATGGGCTTATTCAAATCGAATCAACTTCAAATCCTGCTAGTATATGCCCCACCAATAGTACTAGATGCGGACGCCTCCCCCCTTATAGAAGCTATAGTGAAGCACATCAATACAGACCTCCCATCTATCATCATGGGGGATTTCAACCTCCATATCGATGCCTCACCCCGATCTCCCAATTGTGAAGCCCTCCTCACCTCCCACAGTGCAATGGGCCTCAATCAAATCATCAACAAACCCACCCACAAAGCAGGACACACACTGGACCTTATTTTCATTAACTCTAATTTTTCTCTCATGACTGCACCGACCTTTACCCCAGTCCCCTGGTCAGACCACGTTCTGATAACCATCACCCTCACCACCAAAAAACAGCCTAACACCCCACAGCACCATTCCACCATTCACTTCAGGAAACCATGTACATCTGACTTGCTCAGTGATCATCTTGCTAAGCAACTCACAAACTTGGATGTATCCAACCCCGACTCAGCCGTGCTTTCCTGGCACAAAATCACTGAAACAGTAGCAAATAAATTATGCCCAGCAGTCGTCAAAATAATTAACCCGGCGCAAAAAGGAAAACAACCCTGGTTCTCTCCGGAACTTAAACAGATGAAGCAAGACCTCCGACACAAAGAAAACAGATGGTGCAAAGCCCCCAACACAGCCACACTATCTGCATACAAAGGAACCCTTCATCATTACAGGACCTCAATTCTAAGGACAAAAAGAGAATTCTATGCCAATAGAATCCACGATCTCCAATTTGATGCCAAGGCTCTTTTCTCTTATTTTTCACAAATCACAAAATCAGCCCCCCCAACGATTCCTGACGAATAGGCACAAACCAAGGCTAATGAGCTTGCATTATTCTTCCAGAAAAAGAACACTCTTGTACTCCTCCCAACCAACACCACCTCCCTTGCTACATTTTCCTATATACAACCATTCTGGAGCTAATCTCGACAATTTCGAATTAATCTCTCCCAGTGAGATTGAATCCCTACTTAAGAGACAGAAACCATCCAGCCACCCAGCAGACAACATGCCAGCTAAACTTCTGCTACTTATCCCACACACCATCTCCGGACCGTTGGCCAACAATATTAACTGCTTGCTAACACAAGGTATCTACCCAGACAGACTAAAAATCGCTTCTCTGAAACCCGTCCTCAAGAAATATAACCTAGATCCTAGAGAATTAGCTAATTTCCGTCCCATCTCTAATCTCCCATTCTTAGCCAAACTCACAGAGAAACTGGTCAACACCCAACTCTCTGAATATTTAGAAGAACACAATATCCTATATCCTACCCAATATGACATTCGCAAATCACGCAACACGGAAACCCTCCTCATCTCCCTTACAGATCATATTATCATGGGTCTAGACAAAGGCCATTCTTTTCTTCTAGTCCTTCTAGACATTTTGGCGGCATTCGACACCATCAACCACTCCATCCTCCTTAACCACCTCTCAGACATAGAGCTATCTGGATCGGTTCACAGATGGTTCAACTCTTTCCTCAGCACCAGAAACTTTAAGGTCAAAATTAACAATAAAGAATCACCTACTACAAATTCTTCACTTGGTGTACCTCAAGGATCATCCCTATCACCCACCCTTTTCAACATTTACCTCCTCCCCCTTTGCCAGCTGCTAACAGATCTACAACTAATACACTACCTTTAAGCAGATGACGTACAGATTCTGATTCCTATAACAGAGTCCATCACAAAATCGCTCACTTTCTGGAACAACTGCCTTCAATCTATCACCAGCCTTCTCAACAGTCTGAACCTGGTCCTTAATGCCACCAAGACCGAACTACTCCTTACCTCTTCCAACCAAATTAATTCCCCCCCACAGACCCACCCTATCACCCAGGTCACACATGTAAGAGACCTCGGGGTTATCCTCGACAACTGCCTAAACCTAAAGAAAACGATCAACAACACGACCAAAGACTGTTTCTATAAACTCCAGGTTTTAAAAAGAGTCAAACCTCTCCTGTATTTCCACAACTTCAGGACAGTTCTACAAACCATGCTCTTTGCCAAAATAGACTATTGCAACACTCTCCTCCTCGGACTCCCTATCTCTACCACCAAACCGCTACAGATGCTACAGAATGCCGCAGCTAGAATTTTGACCAATACCAACCGCGGAGAACTCATCTCACCCATCCTCCGGAACTTACACTGGTTACCAGTTAACTACAGAATTTTACACAAATCACTCACCATAATACACAAAGCCATCCACAATCAACTTCAGCTTGACCTCGAAATCCCCTTCAGACTCCACATTTCCACCAGACCTATTAGAGAAGTCTACAAAGGAACTCTACAAGCCCCCCCCCCCAGCCAAAGCTAAAGACCGAGCTTTCTTGACAGCAGGCCCAGCCATCTGGAACAACATCCCCACAGACCTCAGACTGGAGCCCTGCCATCTAACATTTAGGAAGAAACTCAAGACTTGGCTTTTCCACCAAGCCTTCTTAGATACCTCTGATACATACTAATGGCCTTAGCCACTCTTCATGAGCCATGGAACTAGGTACCTCTTCTAAGTTCCTAATAAGTACAATCACTTAATTCCTAATTTTTATTATGTTTCTTAGTTAACTGCCTTCTCCACCCCTAACTTTCCAGCTGATTAAGCTTCCAAGTTTATCCTCCTTGTTGATTGTAACTTTGCTTCCTCTGTTAAATGATTGTTATTGTTATAGTTTTCCCCACTTTCTGTGTAAACCGATTTGATATGGTTTTTCCATGAAGGTCGGTATAAAAAAGAGTTAAATAAATAAAAATAAATAAATAAATATTGGTACCAGGAAAAGTCAAACTGGCCATCAAATTTAACTTTTTTTTTTCCAACATGTTTTCATTCATTTTTCATACACAAAGAAAACAATCACATTTGTGAGCACGTATACATTACATATCATAACAATATGCAACCTCATTATCAATATTAATACAATGCAGCTCATTTGCCTTTCAACCCCTCCTTCTCCATCCATTTTTATCCCTTCCCCTTTCCAGAAAGGGTAAGACAATTTCAGATACAAAAGACAAGATCCTCTATTACTCCAGCTAACTTTCTACTAATTGACTAAGTACTAAAAACCCTACTCCTTGCCTCGCTCATGAATGACATTAAGTAAGCATTCCAGATATTTGCAAATTTCTTCTTACATTTTCCTGATTTATGCTTTGTTGTCATATGTTCATATACTAAAAGCTGATATAATCTAATTTCCATGGTCCTTGATCAGCTTATTCAGAACAATCCAAGTAGCCAAGATAGATTGAATTGCCACCAGAAATGATTTTCTAAGAAATATTTTCTGATTGTCTGGTATATCATCCATAGGACCATCATATAAATCTAATAAATACAGTCTAGGTTGTTTAGGAATAGACCTGCATAACAAATTACTAAGCACATTTAAGATGTCTATCCAGAAATGTTCACTGAACAGCTCCAAAAACTATGATAATAAGATCCTTTTACTGAAAGGCATTTAAGATATTTATGATTATCACATAGCTTTGCAGAGAAAAGTCTCAAATATGACATACACATAGGGGTGGATTTTAAAAGGCCTGCGCGCCGGCGTGCCTATTTTGCATAGGCCGCCGGCACGCATAAAGCCCCGGGACGCGCGTAAGTCCCGGGGCTTTCGAAAAGGGGCGGGAGGGGGCGTGTCCGGGGGCATTCCCGAAATGACACGGCGTTTCGGGGGCGGCCCGGGGGCATGGCGCTGGCCCGGGGGCGTGGTCGAGGCCTCCGGACCAGCCCCCGGGACCAGAGGACGGAGCGGGGCTGCCGGCCGGCGCGCGCAAAGTTACGCCTGCTTTCAGCAGGCGTAACTTTGCCGACAAAGGTGGGTGGGGGGTTTAGACAGGGCCTGGGGGGTGGGTTAGGTAGGGGAAGGGAGGGGAAGGTAGGGGGAGGGCGAAGGAAAGTTCCCTCCGAGGCCGCTCCAAAATCGGAGCGGCCTCGGAGGGAACAGGCAGCACGCGCTGGGCTCGGCGCACGCAGGTTGCACAAATGTGCACCCCCTTGCGCGCGCCGACCCCGGACTTTATAAGATACGCGCGGCTACGTGCGTATCTTATAAAATCCAGCGTACCTTTGTTCACGCCTGGTGCACGAATAAAAGTATGCGATTGCGCAAATATTTAAAATCTACCCCATACAATGCAGCAATTTATAACCCTCATTACCACATTTCCCTCATTTTCTGAAATACTAGCAAAATTATTCAGTATCGACTTGACTTCTGAGATTTCCATTTCTAAACAATACCATCCAACACTGAATTATTACAAATATTTTGAACTGCCTTATTTAAGGAAGAACAAGAGTTTATCTTTGCACCTTTCCATAGGAATATTTGCTTTATATCACCATATAAATGAAATGAGACATAAGCGTTGGCAAGTTAAATGTAAGACATTGATAAGACAGGCTAAGAGAGAATTTGAAAAAGAAGTTGGCCATAGAGGCAAAAACTCACAGTAAAAACTTTTAAAAATATACCTGAAGCAGAAAGCCTGTGAGGGAGTCAGTTGGACCGTTAGATGATCGAGGGGTTAGGGCAATTAGAGAACTTAAGGCCATCCCAGAAAGATTAAATGATTTTTTTGCTTTGGTGTTTACTGAAGAGGATGTTGGGGAGGTACCCGTAATGGAGAAGGCTTTCATGGGTAATGATTCAGATGGACTGAATCAAATCACGGTGAACCTAGAAGATGTGGTAGGCCTGATTGGCAAACTGAAGAGTAGTAAATCACCTGGACCGGATGGTATACACCCCAGAGTTCTGAAGGAACTAAAAAATGAAAATTCAGACTTATTAGTAAAAATTTGTAACCTATCATTAAAATCATCCATTGTACCTGAAGACTGGAGGATAGCAAATGTAACCCCGATATTTAAAAAGGGCTCCAGGGGCTATCCGGGAAACTACAGACCGGTTAGCCTGACTTCAGTGCCAGGAAAAATAGTGGAAAGTGTTCTAAACATCAAAATCACAGAACATATAGAAAGACATGGTTTAATGGAACAAAGTCAGCATGGCTTTACCCAAGGCAAGTCTTGCCTCACAAATCTGCTTCACTTTTTTGAAGTAGTTAATAAACATGTGGATAAAGGTGAACCGGTAGATGTAGTATACTTGGATTTTCAGAAGGCGTTTGACAAAGTTCCTCATGAGAGGCTTCTAGGAAAAGTAAAAAGTCATGGGATAGGTGGCGATGTCCTTTTGTGGATTGCAAACTGGCTAAAAGACAGGAAACAGAGAGTAGGATTAAATGGACAATTTTCTCAGTGGAAGGGAGTGGGTAGTGGAGTGCCTCAAGGATCTGTATTGGGACCCTTACTTTTTAATATATTTATAAATGATCTGGAAAGAAATACGACGAGTGAGATAATCAAATTTGCAGGTGACACAAAATTGTTCAGAGTAGTTAAATCACAAGCAGATTGTGATAAATTGCAGGAAGACCTTGTGAGACTGGAAAATTGGGCATCCAAATGGCAGATGAAATTTAATGTGGATAAGTACAAGGTGATGCATATAGGGAAAAATAACCCATGCTATAATTACACAATGTTGGGTTCCATATTAGGTGCTACAACCCAAGAAAGAGATCTAGGCGTCACCTACTGGAATGACTGCCTTCAGCCTATTAAAGACCTACTCTCTAGCCTCAACTTAGTTTTGAACGCCAATAAAACGGAAATGCTCATTATCTCCCAGGACCCCTCCACCATCTCATCAAGCTCCTCTCAATCAACAAGTCTAAACATCAATTTCTCAACTGACGACAGGGATCTAGGAGCCTGGCTGGACAACAATCTAAATCTAAAAAAGTTTATAAACACTACCACAAAGGACTGCTTTTACAAACTGCAAGTCCTCAGAAAGCTAAAACCCCTCCTTCACTTTAATGACTTCCGGCTAGTACTTCAAATCCATCATACTAACTAAGATCGATTATTGCAACTCCCTTCTTCTCAGACTCCCCACAAATACTATAAAACCCTTACAGATGGTTCAGAACGCCGCCGCCAGAATCCTCTCAAACTCCAACAAAAGAGAACATATCACGCCAATCCTCCGTAACCTTCACTGGCTTCCTGTCAAACATAGGATCCTCTTTAAAGTTCTCACAATCGTTCACAAAGCGACACACAACCTCGCTCCCATCATGTTAAGCACATAACTTCAACCTCATATATCTTCCAGACCCATCAGAAGCGCATACAAAGGCACACTGTATGCCCCGCCTGCAAAAACATCACTAAGGAAACGAGCACTATCTGCAGCAGGCCCCCACCAATGGAACGCGCTCCCCCCAGATCTATGGCTTGAACCAAATCATCAGGAATAAAAAAAAAAAGCTAAAAACCTGGCTCTTCCGCCAAGCCTTCCCAGACACTTAAGGCTGTCTTATTAAAGATTCTTCCCTTATTAATGATACTGTGCTCAATTGTTTTTTTGTAACTGTTCTATGATACTGGGCTCAATTGTTTCTTGTAACTGTACTATGTTCAATTTATTCTGAGTTCTTTTGTTCTATGTAAAGCCCCCCCCCCCCCCCTTTCTTTGGGCGTTTCACCGTTTTATGTAAACCGGAGTGATTTGTATTTCATACAAGAACCTCAGTATATAAAAATTAAAAATAAATAAATAAATAAATAGTGGATAACACATTGAAATCGTCGGTTCAGTGTGCTGCGGCAGTCAAAAAAGCAAACAGAATGTTGGGAATTATTAGAAAGGGAATGGTGAATAAAACAGAAAATGTCATAATGCCTCTGTATCGCTCCATGGTGAGACCGCACCTTGAATACTGTGTACAATTCTGGTCGCTGAATCTCAAAACAGATATAATTGCGATGGAGAAGGTACAGAGAAGGGCTACCAAAATGATAAGGGGAATGGAACAGCTCCCCTATGAGGAAAGACTAAAGTGGTTAGGACTTTCAGCTTGGAGAAGAGACGGCTGAGGGGGGATATGATAGAGGTGTTTAAAATCATGAGAGGTTTAGAACGGGTAGATGTGAATCGGTTATTTACTCTTTCGGATAGTAGAAAGACTAGTGAGCACTCCATGAAGTTAGCATGGGGCACATTTAAAACTAATCGGAGAAAGTTCTTTTTTACTCAACACACAATTAAACTCTGGAATTTGTTGCCAGAAGATGTGGTTAGTGCAGTTAGTATAGCTGTGTTTAAAAAAGGAGTGGATAAGTTCTTGGAGGAGAAGTCCATTACCTGCTATTAATTAAGTTGACTTAGAAAATAGCCACTGCTATTACTAGCAACAGTAACATGGAACAGACTTAGTTTTTGAGTACTTGCCAGATTCTTATGGCCTGGATTGGCCACTGTTGGAAACAGGATGCTGGGCTTGATGGACCCTTGGTCTGACCCAGTATGGCATGTTCTTATGTACTTAATATTTTATAATAGTCTGCACTTAGACCATCCAGTTCTAGGGCCTAGATGTTTACCTGAAGAGATTGCATAAATAATTTCACGCAATTGAATAGGTTGATTTATTCTGTTGAACTGTTTGGATGTTATTTTAAGAAGTTCTAAATCCCCCCAAAATTCAAAGTTATTCATAAAATCTACGGAGGAGGTAGTGAAAACAAAAACAGTGAAAGAATTCAAAGGGGCATGGGATAAACACTGTGGATCCCCCAAAAAAGAAGTCAGAAATAAGTATGTAGTCTATTCTAGATAAGGATGCATGTGCCCTGGACACGTGCGTAAAATATTTCGAAGTTGGGTTCAATGTATGCCAAATGTCAAGCAAGTTAAGCTCATTGCATAAATATTCTATCCCTTTAGGATATTTCCCTTTTGACTTCTTAGTCTGTACAGATTTATCCATCATTATGTCATGTACACAATTAAAATCCCTGGCTCTCTTTGAACTACTAACAGCTTACCCAATAAATCTGTAAAAAAAAAGAATGCCTACATTCATTTGGTCCATATAATTACATAATGTAAATTCTTGCCCACTTACTTTTCCTTCCAATATTAAGTACCTTCCATTGGAATCCCCTCTTTGTTGAGTTAGGTGAAAGAGGAGTTTTTTTATGGAACAAAATGGCAACCCCCACTTTTCTGCCAATAGTTGGCACATAAAAGCATTGTCCTACCCAATGTCTAATTAATGTTTTACTCTCACTATCTGACAAATGAGTTTCTTGGATGCAAGACACTTTATGTCTCTGCAATGCTGTTAAAAGCTTTTTCCTTTTAATTGGAGAACCTAGGCCATTGACATTCCAAGAAATACACCTTATTGAATCAGCCATATTCATTGACTATATCTTTGAGTGGCCTACCCTGAAATTTATGTGCAAACCAAAGGTTTTCCAGCCTGAACCTCCAGTTTACGTTCACACTTATTCATCTCAAATAGGGTTGGATTTAAGTAGACATATTTAAGATCTTGCCTCTGCATTCCTTCAGCACTTTTACTCCCTCAGGACATATAAGAAATTGCCATGCTGGGTCAGACCAAGGGTCCATCAAACCCAGCATCTCCCCAGGTGTTTCCCTTTGAAGTTTCTTCCCCAACCCATCCCCACCCCATTTGCACCTTTTTTCCCTTCTCCTTTCTCTTCTCTCTCTTCATGCTCCATTTCTATGTAATACCCCAAAACCAAACTTAATAAAGTTAGAACAAATATGAGAAACACATCCCATCACACCTATGAAATAAAGAAGTATATTAAAAACAAACAAAAACATCTGATGGACCTTCCACATGTTCTTTTGACCTGGCCCACTTCCAATAAATTGAGAGGCAGATAAAATTGTGCATCCTCTTCGAAAGAAAGACTATACAAATTTGTCCATCTTGTCCTCCATAGGCGAGAGCATGCCGAGTGAGCATAATAGAGTAAGATAAGGTTCAAATTTAAATCTCCTGCCAAAGACTGTAATATAAATGTAGATGTCCAATCCAAACCCCACATTTCAGAAATCAACAGCTCTGCATGTTCAGGGCTCCCAGGCCAACATGGACTTATGACACAGTAACAAATTCACCATCAAAAAGGCTTATGCTTTGTCTGCACAATCTAAACCTGAGCGTGTAGGATCTATGCCTTCATTACTCCATCAGCTGCATCGGATGTAATCATTAATTCAGAGAAATCACTGTGATGATCTCACTTTTGCCATATTTTGAAAATCAAATCTTTAATGTGGCACTGGGACTCATTTACAACTTTCCCGCCAGCCATTTGCAACATATCCCCGCAGATAAACAAAAGTTCTACAACCATCACCAAGAGTCAGCACAACCATCTGCTGATCATAATTGATCAGAATGTAAGTACCACTCTTCAGGTCTGTTTAGCCTGAACTCTGTTGTGCAGATAACTTTCAACTTATATAAACATTAAATTTTCCAGTTTTGAATGACATTATGACATTATTACATGCAAGCTATGTCAAGCATCCAACATTTCTTTTACTTGAGAAGGTGAAGTAAACAATAATTTTTCCTTCTTTTCACACTTTCAACTTTGCCGGGAATATCATAGTGTTAGGATTCTGCCTGCAGGCCGAGCCGCAGGCAGTCCCCTAGCTTCCGCATCTAGCCAGGCCATTGTTGCCGTCCCTCACGCAGCCCGGAGGCCGGCGCTGCCATAGCCTCTTCCCTGTGCAGCCCGGAGGCTGCTGCCGATGCTCCATCTTCACGGCAGGCAGAGCCGCCACCGCTGAGTCTCCCCACAGCAGGGAGCTGCTGCTAGCCTGCTCTCCTTTGCGGCAGGAAGCCGCCAACGTCAGGCCCTCGTTTTGCGGCCTAGTGCCGCCTCTGCCTGCTCCTCTTTGCGGTATGGATACGGCTGACGCTGTCTTTGGTCCTGCCTCTCTCTAGGCGTGCGGCCATGCCTCTCCTCGACTTTTAAAGGGCCAGCGGCAGGAAAAGCCCCGCGGCTCTCACTGATGATGTCAACCACATTCGCCTACTTCAGCCCTATAAAAGGGCCCTGCATCTGTTCCTCAGTGCCTTCGGATCCAGTCTTCACAGCGTCTGTGGTCTTCTGTGGATCCAGGTCTTCCATGGTCTTCCTGTGCCTTGATGGATCTTCGTTCTGTGTTCTTCAATTTCCTGAACTTCGTCTCCTTGATGTTCCTGGTCTTGACCCTCGTCGGAGCTCCCTCGTCGCCTGTCTCCTGTTCCTGATGTTCCAAATGTCCAGTTCTCCTGATGTCCAGATGTGCTGAGTCCAGATGTCCTGATGTCCCATGTCCGAAGGTGCCATATTCCATGTTCCTGACGTCCAATGTTCCTGTCTTGACTTCGTTCAGCTCTTCGTCCAGTTCCCAGGTCCCTTGTCTGTCCACCTCTCTTGGCGTGCCACCGTCGTGGTCCATGACCAGCCTATGGGGGGTTGTGTAGGGTGCCTCGTGGTACAAGGCCTTCTTCTCGTCTTCAGCGCAAGCCTCCGGAAGACTCCTGTTTTTAATGCCTTGCTTCTGAGAATCCTGAGTCTTGAATCCTGTCCCGGTCTTCAAAGTCCCTTGTGCCTGCTTCCTTCCATGCCTAAGACTCTGCCAGAACCTGCTCCACTTCAGCGTGGTCTGCGACCAGCCACAGGCGGCTGTGTAGGGCATGCCCTGGTGCAGGCCTCTACTGAATCTTCGCCATGTTCCAGTCTCAAGTTCCACTTCTTCACCTAGAGTCTGGTTCGTGTTCAGCGTGGTCCGTGACGAGCCATGGGCAGCTGTATAGGGAGTGCTGCGATGCAGTTCTCACCCTCTACTTTCACCTGATTCCTAAATCCTTGCCTGAAACTTCCAAGCAACCTGAATCCTTGTCCAAGTCTTCTGAGTAACCTGAATCCTTATCCGAGCCTTCCGAGTATCCTGAGTCCTTGTCCGAGTCCTCCGAGTCTCCTGAGTATCCAAGTCTACGTCTGAATCCTCCGAGTATCCTGAGTCTTCATCTGAGTCTTCGTGTTCCTGCCCTCAGCCTCCGTCTGGCCTCACGCAATCGTCATTCCCAAGCGGCGGGTCCGGAAGGGTTATCGAGTGGCTGGAGGACTACTCTCGAGACCAGCATTGCGTTGCTGGGTCTCATTAGTGTGTGTAGGTCCAGTGGAGGGCTGAGCCTGCCTTGTTCCTGTTCTGGATAATCCTTGCTGCTGCTCCACCCATGCTCGTACCTGCTCACCACTTGCGGTATGTCTTGGGGCTCCTCCCTGAGCCGCGACGTGATCCAAGGGTTCTCATCCACCCTTGAGATGGGACTGCGCTTCCGCGCTCCTAACAGGGCCTGAAGGGTGTGCTCTGTAACAGGATCTGAAGGCCATGAGCACCGTGAGCTGTGCCTATGATGGGTTCCAGTTTTTGGACATTTTGTTAGCATTGATTTTGCCCAGAATTTTTGCTTCAGTTACCAGTCACTTTTCAACTTGTTCCTTGCCCAGAGAATTTTTTGGCTTAGTTCCCGGACACTCTGTTAACCTGTTCCTAGCCCAGAAACCTCTGCTCCCAGTTTCCTGGACATTTAATACCTTGTTTTAGTCATTTTTTGTTTTCTTTTGTTGCTTGTCTCTCCTCTTCAGTTGTCTGGATCCCACGACCTGCAGGAGGCGCCTGCATCCAGATCTCCAAGTCCAGTCTGGTCCTGGGACCTTCTCGACCTGCAGTTCCAGATACCATCTCTGTTCTTACCAATGCGATGTTGATTCATCTCCCTGAGTTCCATATGACTTCCAGGAGGCGCCTGCACCCAGGTCCCACATCCAGCATAATAGCCCCTGCTATTAATTTCATCAGTAGCATGGGATCTTCTTAGTGTTTGGGTAATTGCCAGGTTCTTGTGGCCTGGTTTGGCCTCTGTTGGAAACAGGATGCTGGGCTTGATGGACCCTTGGTCTTACCCAGCATGGCAATTTCTTAAGTTCTTATATTCTTAAGTTCATCTTCAATGCCAAGAATCTTCAAGCGTCAGGGAGTATGTCCCATTAAAGTGTACTGCACATCAACACTCCGGGTCTTTGGGTTTATACAACCTGCAGGAGGCGCCTGCACCCTAGACCTAGTTTCATCTCGACACTTCCAACTCAGCCCCTGCTTGCACTGTCCTGGTGCTTGCCCTGGGGCCATCTTCAGCCTGAACCTTCTCTCTGCTTTTGCAAGTGGTGACTCCAGCCATGGATTCCACATCAGGTCTTCGCAGACGTCACCTTCCTGTGCTTCACCTTCATGTCTCCAACACGGCGAGTCACCTCGAATCCACAGCTTCAATCCAACCTTTGCTCTGTGCAAGTGGGATTCTTTCCTGTACCTTCATTGCGAGCCATCCTGCATTCAGAGAACTCGCCGCCATTAATCCTCCAGTGTTCTTCATGCAGCGTTCCGAGCTACTAGAATCAGGATTTGAGAGATCCTAATTCCCTGTCTTCTGCTCTTCTGTACTATCTCGCTGCCAGGCTAAGGACCGCAACTCTCATCTTCCAGCTTGTCCAGTATGCCTGCACTGCCATGCCGTTATCCTCCTGAAGGGACCCTGTCTTCCTTGGGAACTGCATTACGATTCTTATTCGCTGTCCTTGGGGCCATGAAAATGCCTAGGGTCATCTTCCCCAGAGGTTTCCATCCTTTGAACTTCTGGGAGCTGCCTTCAGTCCATCACCACAGAGAGCTTTCCGAATGGCTCTACAGGATGACTAGAGTATTTGCCAGCTTCTCTCTGTCTTCCAACAGTGAGCTGCTTCTGCAGGGATGTTTGCCATCGGCTACATTTCAACCATCCACATGCGCAAGGAGGCAGCTCTTAAAGCTGCAGGCGCAGGAAACCTTGTCCGGCCCCCAGAGTGACGTCAGACGCCGTCAGGGTATTTAAACCCTGGCCCTGCTCCAGAGGATTGCCTTGCAACGAGGTTCACCCTGGTGTGAGTATCTAGTTGCTGTTCCGTTCCTGCTCCAGACTTGATCCTGCTTCTGTTCTTGCTCCAGACTTGATCCTGCTTCTGTTCCTGCTCCAGCCTTGATCAGCTTCCATTCCTGCTCCAGCCTTGATCCTGATCCTGCTTCCGTTCCGGTTCCAGCCTCGATTCCTGACCCACCGGTCTATCTTCCTGGTTCTGATCTGGTTCGTCTTCTGGTCATTCTCTGTCTGCCTCTGGTCCTGATCCTTGGACTGTCCCACCAACATGCACCTTCTTCACCGTGAAGTCTGGATCATCCCCGGGAGACTTCCCAGTGGCTCGGGTTCTCATGGGCTCCTTCCGGGGGAAACCTCGGGTTTCCAAGAGTGAAGCCAACCACAGGTCTCCCGGCTGGCCCAAGGGTCCACGATTCCTAACAGTTTGCAAGGCCATGGACCCGGCAGATATTTCTGGACTACAGGCCATTCCTGGAATGGCACAGCGTCTTCAACAACAACAGCACTGTCTGAATGTCCTGGCAGCCACAGTGGAATGATTAGCCAATCGCCTGGATGCCCAGCCACCAGAGGCGCCACCGATACATCCAGTGGGTCCCGCTCCTGAACATACAGCTCCCACACAGTTGCCGGTATCACCACGCTACTCAGGTGAGACCAAACACTGCCGTAGCTTCTTAAACCAGTGTTATATACGGTTCGCCCTGCTACCAAACCATTTCCCGACCGACTCCGTGAAGGTTTCCTATATTCTCTTGTTGCTAGACAGGAAGGCTCTGTCCTGGGCTTCACCATTGTGGGAGCGCAATGACCCCATGCTGGGTAACTTTCAACAGTTTATCCTTAACTTTAAACAAATATTAGATGAACCAGCATGCCACTCCACAGCGACCACGGGGCTATTATAACTTCACCAAGGATCTCGTTCATTGGGGGATTATGCCATTGAATTCCGGACTCTGGCTTCGGAGCTGGGCTGGCGAGAGGATAGCCTGAGAGGTATATTCCTAGAGGGGTTGGCGGCGCGGATAAAAGACGAGCTGGCAGTCAGAGATCTCCTAGATGATCTGAATAATCTAATTGATCTGGCTGGGAGAATCGACCGCCGGCTACAGCAAAGGTCTCGAGAACTCCGCCCACCCAGGAGACAGGTCTCACTGGCTCCCGCCTTTTCAAAACCTCTAATGCCTTCTCACCCTCCAGAAAACTCTCATTCGGATCCTCAGGGAGAGGAACCGATGCAATTAGGTTTAAAAACATGGCTCTTTAAAAAAGCCTTCACTAAAGAGTGTGGAGGGTAGAGAATGAAAGTACAGGGTAATGCAGATGAGAATGAATTTACTCAATCCTACATTTAAGAAGTAATATCTCAAAGAGAAAGTAACTCAATAATATACCTGGACTTGACCAACATTACTCAAATAATGATTTTATTTATGAAATTGTAACCAAACTTTATTGGCACCTGTTAGAATGTACGATATCCTACATTTACTTATCTTAGTCTATGAGCCTATTTGTAAACCGTTGCGATGGTATATAACTTAGCAATGGTATAGAAAAGTTTTTAAATAAATAAATAAATATTGTGGACTCTTGGTCAAAGTGGCGATGACTCCTCCCATGGGGAAGGGCCCCGTGGGGAACCACAACAATTGGCTAGACTCTAGTAAGCAGACACTGAGGAAAGAAAGCTTTATTATATTGCTGTTGAAGAGTTGAATCTTGCCCAAGGAATGGACAGTACTGTAATCCAGCGATAACACAGTAAGCTCAGACAGTCTCTGTAGTTGATGGTCTCACCCAGATGTAGCAAAGGTGCGGTAGTGTTCCGATAGGCCGAACACCTGAAGAGTGGGATGAAGAGAGCTGGAGCGTAGTGATACTCACAGAGTAGCAGTGCTGATAACTTCCTTCAGTAGTTGAATGAAGAGGGGGACACGAGGTCCGAGATGCAGGATACCCTGAGTAGAGTAGGCCCTCAAGGAGCGAGTACCTAGGAGCGTTGAGGGTTCCTGAAAGAAAGCAGACAGGACCCCCCGAGGAGCGGGTGTCCTTACGGTTAGGCAGATTAAACCAGGAGGGCGAGTAGAAGTGAGAGGCCCCCGAAGAGCGGGTACCCAGAGCTTCCGTAGGAGCGAGATACCCCGGAGGATAGTGAGGAATCCAAGCGAGCAGCTTAGAAGCGATCAGAGTGCCAAACCAAAGTCCTTGCTAACTCATTCATTTGGAGTGGAGCAGAGGTTTAAATACTCAGAGGTACTGACATCATGCGGTGGGGCCGCCCCCGAGGTTCCCGCCATGACGTATTCAAAAACGTAGGCAGCGTGCACGCGCGTGCCCTAGGAGGCCTCAGGAAGAAGCATGGTGGACAAGGACACTCATGCTGGCTCGGAGACACTGAGGGTTTCGGCAAACAGCAGCAGAGGCAGCCATTGTTCCAATGGAGGATGAAAAGGGTAAAAGAGATGTGAGGCAGAGCGGTCGCAGCCATCTGCGACTGACGGATGCAACAAGAGCTTTCTGATTTTAAACTCTTTTGGAAAATGGTGAATGTTGCACTGGGTGTGGACCCTTGGCCTGGTGCAGGATTGGTACGGCCATCCGGTCAGACCCGGAGAGCGCCTGCCACCAGGAGGCGGAGCACAGGAGGAGACAGAGGCTAGCTGAAGCTTCACCAATAGCAACCCAGGGATCCCTCAGGTTGAGCCCTTGGTTACCCGTGCCGCCTGGTCTTAGGTGGGCCTCGCAGGATCTCCTAGAGAGAAAGTTCAAGAGAGTAGAGATGTGAATCGTGTGCCAGATCGTCTTAACGATGAGATTCGGCTGGGGGGGGGGGGGGGGAATCTGATCGTTAAGATATGTGAATTGGAATCGTTTCCGATTCCAATTCACATCGCTAATTTTTTTTTTTAGGGAGGCCCGTGCCGCTAAAAAAAAAACCCCACCCGACCCTTTAAATCGACCCCACCCTCCCAACCCCCCCAAAACCTTTTAAAATTACCTGGTGGTCCAGGGGGGCCTTGGGGGGCCTCGGGGAGAGATCCAGGGGGGCCTCAGGGAGAGATTTCCCGTTCCCCGGCATCAGCTGTTCTAAAAATAAAATGGCGCCGATGCCCCTTTGCCCTTACCATGTGACAGGGTATCCGTGCCATTGGCCGGCCCCTGTCACATGGTAGGAGCACTGGATGGCCGGCGCCATCTTTAAAGATGGCGCCGGCCATCTTTACTCATCAGCCCCTATTATAGAGTAGGCTAGGTTCCCACCATGGGCCCTACTTAAGCATTGGTGATGCACGCGTGCGTGCCTAGGAAGGGGTGTGGCGCCATGTAGCAGCGTCACAGAGAGGCCAGACGTGAAGCAATGGAAGTGGTGGCTGGGCCAGGAATGCCATGTACTGTAGCTGAGCCAGAGGCACCAGTGGAAAGGCAAGGATGGAGCTGGCCGCCACCAGAGACGAGGAACCAGGAACTGGAGTTAAGAACATAAGAACATAAGAAAATGCCATACTGGGTCAGAACAAGGGTCCATCAAGCCCAGCATCCTGTTTCCAACAGTGGCCAATCCAGGCCATAAGAACCTGGCAAGTACCCAAAAACTAAGTCTATTCCATGTAATCATTGCTAATGGCAGTGGCTGTTCTCTAAGTGAACTTAATAGCAGGTAATGGACTTCTCCTCCAAGAACTTATCCAATCCTTTTTTAAACACAGCTATATTAACTGCACGAACCACATTCTCTGGCAACAAGTTCCAGAGTTTAATTGTGCGTTGAGTAAAAAAGAACTTTCTCCGATTAGTTTTAAATGTGCCCCATGCTAACTTCATGGAGTGCCCCCTAGTCTTTCTACTATCCGAAAGAGTAAATAACCGATTCACATCTACCCGTTCTAGACCTGTCATGATTTTAAACACCTCTATCATATCCCCCCTCAGTCGTCTCTTCTCCAAGCTGAAAAGTCCTAACCTCTTTAGTCTTTTCTCATAGGGGAGTTGTTCCATTCCCCTTATCATTCTGGTAGCCCTTCTCTGTACCTTCTCCATCGCAATTATATCTTTTTTGAGATGCGGCAACCAGAATTGTACACAGTATTCAAGGTGCGGTCTCACCATGGAGCGATACAGAGGCATTATGACATTTTCCGTTTTATTCATCATTCCTTTTCTAATAATTCCCAACATTCTGTTTGCTTTTTTGACTGCCGCAGCACACTGCACCGACGATTTCAATGTGTTATCCACTATGACTCCTAGATCTCTTTCTTAGGTTGTAGCACCTAATATGGAACCCAACATTGTGTAATTATAGCATGGGTTATTTTTCCCTATATGCATCACCTTGCACTTATCCACATTAAATTTCATCTGCCATTTGGATGCCCAATTTTCCAGTCTCACAAGGTCTTCCTGCAATTTATCACAATCTGCTTGTGATTTAACTACTCTGAACAATTTTGTGTCATCTGCAAATTTGATTATCTCACTCGTCGTATTTCTTTCCAGATCATTTATAAATATGTTGAACAGTAAGGGTCTCAATACAGATCCCTGAGGCACTCCACTGTCCACTCCCTTCCACTGAGAAAATTGCCCATTTAATCCTACTCTCTGTTTCCTGTCTTTTAGCCAGTTTGCAATCCACGAAAGGACATCGCCACCTATCCCATGACTTTTTACTTTTCCTAGAAGCCTCTCATGAGGAACTTTGTCAAACGCCTTCTGAAAATCCAAGTATACTATATCTACCAGTTCACCTTTATCCACATGTTTATTAACTCCTTCAAAAAAGTGAAGCAGATTTGTGAGGCAAGACTTGCCCTGGGTAAAGCCATGCTGACTTTGTTCCATTAAACCATGTCTTTCTATATGTTCTGTGATTTTGATGTTTAGAACACTTTCCACTATTTTTCCTGGCACTGAAGTCAGGCTAACTGGTCTGTAGTTTCCCGGATCGCCCCTGGAGCCCTTTTTAAAATATTGGGTTTACATTTGCTATCCTCCAGTCTTCAGGTACAATGGATGATTTTAATGATAAGTTACAAATTTTTACTAATAGGTCTGAAATTTCATTTTTTAGTTCCTTCAGAACTCTGGGGTGTATACCATCCGGTCCAGGTGATTTACTACTCTTCAGTTTGTCAATCAGGCCTACCACATCTTCTAGGTTCACCGTGATTTGATTCAGTCCATCTGAATCATTACCCATGAAAACCTTCTCCATTACGGGTACCTCCCCAACATCCTCTCCTTCTCCTCCTCCTTCTCTCCTTTTCTCTCTCCTGCACCTTAAAGCCATGAGTACCCATACAGAGATGATAGTCATTTAGCTAGGAAAGTGTGTATTTCTTTTTCAACTCCCTTCAAAAGATGTGAATGCTGCTCCACCTCTAATAAGAACATAAGAAATTGCCATGCTGGGTCAGACCAAGGGTCCATCAAGCCCAGATTCCTGTTTCCAACATAGGCCAACCCAGGGCACAAGAACCTGGCAATTACCCAAACACTAAGAAGATCCCAAGCTACTGATGCAATTAATAGCAGTGGCTATTCCCTAAGTAAACTTGGTTAATAGCCGTTAATGGACTTCTCCTCCAAGAACTTATCCAAACCTTTTTTGAACCCAGCTACACTAACTGCACTAACCACTAGGGATGTGAATCGTTTTTTGACGATTTAAAATATCGTCCGATATATTTTAAATCGTCAAAAATCGTTAGAGTCGATATTTAATAGGAATTCCCCCGACTTATCGTCAAAAAATCATAAATCGGGGGAAGGGGGAGGGCGGGAAAACCGGCACACTAAAACATCCCTAAAACCCACCCCGACCCTTTAAAATAAATCCCCCACCCTCCCGAACCCCCCCAAATGTCTTAAATTACCTGGGGTCCAGTGGGGGGGTCCCGTTGTGATCTTCCACTTTCGGGCCACGGGTGCGTTGATAGAAAAATGGCGCCCGCGCCATTTTGGTTCCTATCCCCCGACGTCACAAGCGTAGGAGATCGCTCCCGGATCCCCGCTGGACCCCCAGGGACTTTTGGCTAGCTTGGGGGGCCTCCTGACCCCAACAAGACTTGCCAAAAGTCCAGCGGGGGTCTGGGAACGACCTCCTGCACTCAAATCGTGTTGCCGTACGGCCGGCGCCATTTTGCCGTACGGCAATATGGCCGGCGCCAATTTGCAAAATGGCAGGGCAAAGTTAGCGCCGGCGCCATTTTTCTATCAACGCACCCGTGGCCCGAGAGTGGAAGATCACAACGAGACCCCCCCACTGGACCCCAGGTAATTTAAGACATTTGGGGGGGGGGTTCGGGAGGGTGGGGGATTTATTTTAAAGGGTCGGGGTGGGTTTTAGGGATGTTTTAGTGTGCCGGTTTTCCCGCCCTCCCCGATTTACGATTTACACGATATTTACAGAAACAAAACCGCGACGATTCGATTCCCTCCCCCCCAGCCGAAATCGATCGTTAAGACGATCGATCACACGATACACATCTCTACTAACCACATCCTCTGGCAACAAATTCCAGAGCTTTATTGTGCATTGAGTGAAAAAGAATTTTCTCAGATTAGTCTTAAATGTGTTACTTGCTAACTTCATGGAATGCCCCCTAGTCCTTCTATTATTCAAAAGTGTAAATAACCGATTTACATCTACTCGTTCAAGACCTCTCATGATCTTAAAGACCTCTATCATATCCCCCCCTCAGCCGTCTCTTCTCCAAGCTGAACAGCCCTAACCTCTTCAGCCTTTCCTCATAGGGGAGCTGTTCCATCCCCTTTATCATTTTGGTTGCCCTTCTCTGTACCTTCTCCATCGCAACTATATCTTTTTTGAGATGCGGCGACCAGAATTGTACACAGTATTCAAGGTGCGGTCTCACCATGGAGCGATATAGAGGCATTATGACATTTTCCGTTTTATTAACCATTCCCTTCCTAATAATTCCTAACATTTTGTTTGCTTTTTTGACTGCTGCAGCACACTGAGCTGACGATTTTAAAGTATTATCCACTATGATGCCTAGATCTTTTTCCTGGGTGGTAGTTCCTAATATGGAACCTAACATCATGTAACTACAGCAAGGGTTATTTTTCCCTATATGCAACACTTTGCACTTGTCCACATTAAATTTTATCTGCCATTTGGATGCCCAATTTTCCAGTCTTACAAGGTCTTCCTGCAATTTATCACAATCTTGGTCTGACCCAGCATGGCAATTTCTTATGTTCTTATGTTCAACCTGCTTGTGATTTAACTACTCTGAACAATTTTGTATCATCTGCAAATTTGATTATCTCACTCGTCGTATTTCTTTCCAGATCATTTATAAATATATTGAAAAGTAAGGGTCCCAATACAGATCCCTGAGGCACTCCACTGCCCACTCCCTTCCACTGAGAAAATTGCCCATTTAATCCTACTCTCTGTTTCCTGTCTTTTAGCCAGTTTGCAAACCACGAAAGGACATCACCACCTATCCCATGACTTTTAACTTTTCCTAAAAGCCTCTCATGAGGAACTTTGTCAAACGCCTTCTGAAAATCCAAGTATACTACAAGTATACTACAAGTATACTACAAGTATACTGCAACGCCTGAGCCTGGCGGGGGTCCCGAGCTTGGGCGCAACTGTTTCTGGCCCTCAACTCTTGCTTCCTGTATCCCTGGGCATCAAGGCCCACACCTTTGCGACCACTGCTCTCATCGATACTGGAGCAAGCGGTAGCTTCATTACAGACGACATCGTCAGACTCTTGAAAATACCTCTCCAACCCCTAGAGGTGAGTCTTCGTATTGCCTCCATCCAGGGGGAACATCTTCCTAGTCTCATTACTCACAAGACAGTGGCTATCCGTCTCACTGTAGGTACCCTCCATGAGGAAGAGACATCTTTCTACGTCCTAAAACGCTCAACTCATCTGGTAATCCTGGGGCTACCCTGGTTCCAGGTCCACGAACCCCAGTTCGATTGGCAGTCCCTGCAGTTGGTACAGTGGGACCCAAAATGCCAAAAGACTTGTCTGAACCCGGTATCCCCGTGATACCCGTCTTGAAATCAGTTACCCTTCCAGGGTTACCTCCACAGTATTCTAACTTCAGCGATGTGTTCTCTAAGCAGAAAGCGGATACCTTGCCTCCATTATGCAAGTTCAACTGTCCTACTGAACTTCTGCCGGGCACTACGCCTCCCAAAGACAGAACCTATCCGTTGTCCCAGCCTGAGACTCAGGCTATGTCGGAGTATATTAAAGAGAATCTAGAGAAAGGCTTTATTCGTCCATCTGATTCCCCCACAGGAGCAGGGTTCTTCTTCGTGAAGAGAAAGGACGGTGGACTATGTCCCTGTATTGATTACAGGGGTCTCAATGCGATAACTCGTAAGGATGGATACCCACTACCCCTCATTAGCGAACTGTTCGATCACCTCAAAGGGGCACAAATCTTTTCCAAACTGGACCTGAGAGGTGCGTACAATTTGGTACGCATCCAACCTGATAACATTTGGAAGATGGCGTTTAATACCAGAAACGGCCACTACGAATACGTGGTAATGCCTTTTGGGCTATGTAATGCTCCAGCCGTCTTTCAACGCCTCATGAATGAAATTTTCCGAGATCTCCTGTACAATTTCGTAGTCGTATACCTCGATGACATTCTGATCTTCTCTAAGGACAAAGAATCCCACTGTGAACACGTCCGCATCGTCCTCCAATGTCTGAGAGAGAATCATTTGTACACAAAACTGGAAAAATGTCTGTTTGAGCGGAATCGCTTACCCTTTCTGGGATACATCATCTCTGATCGTGGATTCTCAATGGACCCGGAAAAACTTCAGGGAATCCGCGACTGGCCTCAGCCAGTAGGCCTTCGGGCGTTTCTAGGCTTCACCAATTATTACCGAAGCTTCATTTTAAATTACTCTTCCATAGTTGCCCCACTCACTGCTATGACTAGAAAAGGGGCCAACACACGAGTTTGGACGCCTAAAGCAATTGCTGCCTTCCAGAGGATTAAAGAAGCCTTCAGCTCAGGCCCCTGTCTCTTTCATCCAGATCCCAAACGTCCATTTATTGTGGAGGTTGACGCCTCAGCAATTGGCGCTGGAGCCGTTCTGAGTCAACACTCTCCCACGGGCAAGTTAATCCCTTGCTCGTTTTACTCTCATAAGTTTTCCTCCACGGAACAATGTTACCCCGTTCATGACCGCAAACTCCTTGCGGTCAAATTAGCGCTTCAGGTGTAGCGCCCCTGGTTGGAAGGGGTGCAACATAAGTTTACCATCTTCACTGACCACAAGAACCTCGAATATCTCAAAGAGGCTCAACCTTTGAACCCCAGTCAGGCCCGGTGGGCCTTATTCTTCAAGAGGTTTGACTTTAACCTTTGCTTTCGTCCTGATTCCAAGAACTTGCGCGCTGATGTGCTGTGCAGATCATTTGAGCCTGAAGACCTCCCAGAAGTTCCTAGCTTCATTATCGACCCTGCTTGTATTTCCCTTGCTGCGACTACCACAGTCCCTGTTGGAATGACCGTCGTTCTTTGCCGGCTACGTGAGCGCATCTTAAAGTGGGCCCACGACTCCAAACTGGCAGGCCACCCTGGTCGTGCCAGGACCCTGGAAATGCTGCGAAGGCACTATTGGTGGCCTACTATGGTGCAAGATTCACGAAACTACGTGGACTCATGTCCCACTTGCGCCCAGCAAAAACCGCCAACAGGGAAGCCTTGGGGCTTGCTTCAGCCTCTCCCAGCACCTACCGAGCCATGGTCCAGCATTTTGACAGACGTTATTACTGATCTACCTCCTTCCCAGAATAACACAGTGATTTGGGTCGCCATCGAACGTTTCTCGAAAATGGGACACTTTATTCCCTTGCCGGGCCTTCCTACAGACCCGGAACTGGCAAAGCTCTTCCTGAAGAACATCTTTCACCTCCACGGATTCCCCAAGGAGATTGTGTCCGATCAGGGACCACAGTTTGCCGCCAAGTATTGGCGTTCCTTGTGTCGAAAGTTCGACATTTCCATGAATTATACGTCGGCCTACAATCCCCAGACCAATGGACAGGCTGAAAGGACCAATCAGACCTTGAAGACATTCCTACATTCCTATGTAAATGATCAGCAAAATAATTGGTCGGAACTTCTTCCCTGCGCTGAGCTGTTGCACAATACTCATGTCGCAGCAGCCACCGACATATCCCCGTTTGCAATAGTCTTCGGACGGCAGCCCCGACTGCCTCTTCCTGCTCCTCTGACGCTTCCGTCTCCAGCAGCTCAAGCCATGGCTCAAACTATTCGCCAAGTGTGGACCCAGGTAAAGGAGCGACTTTCGCAAGCAGCTGAACGTGCCAAGTGCACTTCTGATCTTCATAGACGACCTGCTCCACTCTTTCGACCTGGCCAGAAAGTGTGACTGAGTGCTCAACACATTCGACTGAGACTTCCCTCTCACCGTCTGGCTCCGAAATACATAGGACCATTTCCTGTGATCCGAAGAGTGAGCTGTCTCATATCAACTCCAGCTACCTCATTCATTGGATATCCACAACACGTTTCACGTGTCCTTGTTGAAGCCGTTGGTCCTCTCCTGGCCCTCATGCAAAGATCCCCCTGCTCCGCGTATCTCTGCAGAACCTGACAATTCTCTCCAGGTAAGAGAAGTCCTCAACATCCAGCGACGCCGAGGCAAGTGGGAATATCTCTTAGCCTGGGAGGACTATGGGGCCAAGGAGAATTCGTGGGAACCCTCCCAAAACATCCTTGATAAGGATCTCCTGAGGACCTTCCACAGAATGTAGCCTGAGACACCACGCGTAGGGGGAGGCCTAGAAGTGGGGGTACTGTTACGCACCCCGCTTGCAGCCGTCCCGCATACAGGCCTGCTCACCTTCATGGTTCCACAGCAGGTCCCGGGACGACCTCCCTCGCGGTAGTTGCCAGCCCTGCCAGGTTCCGGCATCCAGCGGCGGCGGTTGCTGGGCCTTCCACTGTGCGCCAGGCCTCACGCCGAGGCTCGGCGTCCTCTGCCATGTAAGCCACGCCCCTACGCGCGCAGACTGCCTGGGCTCATGTAGGGCCAAGGGCGGGTCTTAGCTCCGTGGCGTGCCGATTGATTCCTCAATATAAGGAAGTTCCTGTCTATGCTTTCTTGCCTTGGCAATCGGGTCGGTTTGTTCTGTTGCATCCGTCGGTCTTTGACGGCTTCGCTCCACCTACCTCTCTCTACTTGCGGCTCCTCCCGCTCACCTTGGACAGATGGCTGCCGCAGCGCCTGCTTGCCGACCTCTCCGGTGTCCCCGAACCGGCTATGGTGCTGCCTCCCGCCATTCTCCTTCAAGGTACCTCTAGGACGCGCGCGCGCATGCCGCCCTCATCTTTATTTTCACGTTGGCGCGAACCTCAGGGGCGTCCCCCTGTTTTGACGTCACGACTCCAGGGTATATCTGCCTACTACATTTGCTAGCTCATTGAGTTAGCAATGGAATTCATACGGATTGGATTCGCTCTCCGTTCCTAAGCTACTCTGCCACTCCAGCTCTCAACTGGAACTCTTACTACCCTTCGGGGTCACTAACGGGGTAATCGCTCCTCGGGGGGCCTCTCTGCTTCTTTCAGGTGCTATCAGGAAACCGGTACTCGCTCCTCGAGGGCCCATGTTCCCTGTGTCGCTGCCTGCAACCTCTACCTTCTACTTGGAAGAAATAACTACAGTCACCATCAGTGAGTACAGAAAACATCTCTCTCTACAGTACTGCTTCACCGGAATCAGGTACTCACTTCTCGAGGGCCTGCCCGCTGCTCCGGTGCCAGACCTCTCGTCTAGTGGAATCTCTGCTACTGCTAGTGAGTACAACGCTACTGAGTCTCTCTGCTCTAAGGGATCAGGTACTTGCTCCTCGAGGGCCTGCTCTCCCTGTCTCGGAGCTCTCCTATTCTACTTGGGACTCTGAATGCTAATTCTATTGTGTGCTCATAACTCTCAGTCTCTTTTCCACTACAGCACTGCCTGCAGAGGATCCGCTGTTCCAGCGTCCTATGAGAGACGCGCCCAGCCGGGCTCTACAACCACTACTCGCTACTGCCACCGCTGGTGGTTCCATATACTGTTTAATAAAAGATTCCATTCTGTGTTTGTCTGTCCGGAGTTTAGCCTGACACTGTGGTCAGCTGCCACAGTGTCCAAGGATGCACCCTGATAATAATCTGGATTTAAGTAATTAAATAAGAATTAAATAACTGAATGATAAAATTAATGAAACAGTTTTACCCAAGAGAAAGGAATGTATTTGTCTTTACTAATACGCAAACACAATTATGAGTAAGAGAAACAGAAGCAGTTTGTGTAGGAGAGCTATCTCCAGCTCAAGGCCTAGTATACCAGATAACAGTACTTTCACATCATTAGTTTAGGTAAAGGTTCAAGTGATGCCGTCAGTAATTCTCCACTCCAAGAAGGGGGGCCATCCCATAGAAACTGTCAGCATAATTTTGTATATAAGGATATGATGTTTAACTAAAAAGCTGAGCAGACTTTGATACGTCACCGTTAGACGCTCTAAGTAACTCCCAGGAAAACTATCTTTCCTGAAATTCTTCTTCTGACTTTTACTTTGCTTTACTATAATAAAGAGTATTATTGAGAAGTATAAAGACTGCGAGTGTTTTCTATAGTAAATTAAGGTTAAGTGCCGGCCTGCTTTGAATTATCTGTGAGCGTGGGGTCCACAGATAATGATTTGAACTCCCTGCAAAAAGCAGGTAATGATACCATTGAAATCTCAGAATATCGCAGCGCTCTGATAATGAACATAATTGGTGACGCCGACGTGATAGATAATGTGATTGCTTAACGTGATTGATTATTAGAAGCTTGACGGCCGCAAACAACACCGAGATGAGGTAAGCAAAAAATAGTAAAATAGCGCTCAGGATCCTTGGGTGTGTCATAATTTTGTTTTATTAAATTTTTGTTGTTGTATATTTGTGCATACTTTTTCCTTGTTCTATTTTGCTTCTTTTCCTGCAAATTCTATACTTTTGTTTTAGGTTATTGTAAATTGCGTCAGTCTTGTAAAATGTCAGTTTCAGTTTCAGCTGAGAGTCAAATGCTTACACCACTAAAGCAAGTTATTTCTTATCATCGCCCTAATGAAAAACAAATTTTAAAATGTCATTTTAAGTGGATTAATTGGTCTGTTCAAGACATTTCTCTAGCTTGGCCGTCTGTGGGTTCGTTTGCTTATAGACACCTTTCCCAGATCTTGACTTACATTCAGCATAGATATTCTGATAATGAAAGTAAATTAAATTTTCACATACAACTGCATAATTGGTTTATTATGACTAAACTTTTTAAATTCTGACAGTATATGTCAGCCCCATAACACTCTCTCTCACAAGGGGATTCCAGTTCCCGATGCAGAGGGACAGATTAAACCTGCAGATGATTTGGTGAAGTTACAGACTAAATTGTGTTCCCTTGAGATAGCCCAGAAGGAGCAGAGTAGTAATACAGATGCTGGTATGCCCGAAAGTAACTGTGCCTCTGATGCCGTACCTAGTGTTCAGAGTGCCCCTACAGTCTTATACGAGACTGCCCAGAGAAGACCATCTCGTGGAAACTTTAGTCCCCGAGACAGAGGTTTTGATCAGCTTAGAGAGATATGATGGAATTTGAGAAGAAACCCTAATTTGATATGCTGGCGGTGTGGTAATCGTGGGCACTATTCTCGCAACTGCCATAGTCTGTCTTACCAGGACGAGGAAGCCCCACGTCCTAAGAATGGAATCTAGATCACTGGAGACCTATCTCAGCCCCACGTTAATATTCCCCAACCTAGTGACTGCCCAAGAGACAAGCCTTAGTGATATAAGCTCAATATTAGAAGCGAGTGCCTTAATATTAATTTGTGAAGTATTTCTGCATGAATGAATTGTGTGGGCGGAGTGGAATGTGTTTACAAGCTGGTATGAGAACGGAAGTTTTTTTCAGCTTCAGTTCTACAACAATCGCTGTAGTTTATTAAGCAGTAAAAAGACAGGAAAATCTCCAACATAGTATCTGCATTAATTTAAAATGTTCATGATTACAAAAGCATTAGGTGAGCACAGGAACAGATTTGCAAGCGGCAGGTTCAGTTTTACACTCCCATTCCCATCCCACTTTGAGAGTCAAGAATCAGAGTTAACCCTTGGATAGACTATAAGCACAGGAAGAGCCCTGTCTCTTATAATAGTTGTTAGAAGAAAAAAAAACCTTTTTACTTTTCTACCTTCTTCTGCCTTTTTCTGAGTTTAATTCTAGAGTTACTTCTGTGGTAAGAAAGCTCTTTTCCTACTTGCCTTTTTTGTTCCCGCTCTCAGTCTGTCTTACTCTCAGTCTGCCCTGCACTACAGATTTGTATGACATTGCTTTTCCTTGTTTCAGAATTAAAAAGAATTCCCAGGAGAACTTATTGTGTTGAGTTTAAATACTAATTTGATTTCAAAAAATGTTTCCAGAGATGGATGGCAAACTTCAGGCATTGTTTGAGGTTATTGACAAAAGCATTTACTAGAGTTAAAGTTTAGAACTTAAAAGGACACTGGCAGTTAAGGAGTTAGTTGAGTAGAATCTTAGCAGAAAAAGGGGTAGATTTTTAAAAACAGCGCGATCGCGTACTTTTGTTTGCGCAGCAGGCGCAAACAAAAGTACGCTGGATTTTATAAGATACGCGCATAGCCGCGCGTATCCTCTAAAATCCTGGATCGGCGCGCACAAGGCTGCCGATTTTGGGCAGCCAGCGTGCGCCGAGCCGCGCAGCCTGCCTCCGTTCCCTCCGAGGCCGCTCCGAAATCGGAGCGGCCTCGGAGGGAACTCTCTTTCGCCCTCCCCTCACCTTCCCCTCCCTTCCTCTACCTAACCCACCCCCCAGCCCTATCTAAACCCCCCCTTACCTTTGTCCGTAGATTTACACCTGCGAGAAGCAGACGTAAATCTACGCGCGCCAGCGGACTGCTGGCGCGCCGTCCTCCGACCCGGGGGCTGGTCCGGAGGCCTGGACCACGCCCCCGGTCCCGCCCCCGAAACGCTGCGCCCCACCCCCGAAACGCAGCGTCATCGGGTCCCGCCTCCCCCGACACGCCCCCTTCCAAAAACCCCGGGACCTACGCGCGTCCCAGGGCTCTGCGCGCGCCGGCGGTCTATGGAAAATAGGCGCACAAGGCCCTGCTCGCGTAAATCCGGGCGGATTTACGTGAGCAAGGCTTTTAAAATCTGCCCGTTAGAAAGTAAGAGGAAGGAGGGGTTGAATCAGTGTGGATAAATGCAGAGAAGTGCTTTCTCCAGTGCAGGGGAAAGGAAAGAAAAAAATTAAGTTTCGTTTGGTTTAAACAGAATATTATTACTGTAGGAAGTAATTTGAAGGCGTGCGAATGTGAATAGATAAGAGTTGTGACATGGCGATTTTTAAAAAAGAAAGAAAATTGAAATTGTTTTGAAAGTACAGAGAGACATTGAACACAATCAAGGTTTAGTACTTACACCGGCATATTAAAAGCACTTCCTAGTTTTTTCTTGCAAATCCAAATTGATTTTATGAATTTGCTGTTTCACAGATTCTCCAAGATTAAAAACTAAAACTGGTATTATTCCACAGAGCAATTTGTGCCTTAACATTAGTAACATGAAATTAATATTAAATCTTACTTTATGCCAGATTTTATATTTTCCAGGCCGTCGACATATTTTCCAGGCCTTCCTACCATGAAAAAAGTAAAGCTGATATTTTCATTTTTCCACTTTGTTTTCTTTCTATTTTTGAACGAAGTTTTGAATTCTGTTTTGCCCTGGATCGATCCAAATAGTTTGCAAACATTTTCTGAATATTTTTCAAACATCTTCCAAACACTTTTTGATTTAAATTTTGAGCTAAAATATATGTTAAGTGTTGTCTGTCTTGATGTTAAGATGGCAATGAATGAATATTTGTGCAATGAATGGATATGTGTCAGTTCAGTGAAATATATGTTCTATGTAATGTCTAAGTATTTATTTATTTAATAACTTTTATATACCGACGAACGTTGGGAACATCTCGTAATGTTTTATCTGCGTCGAAAACCTTCATTTAATCAGCTGATTCCTCTTCTTTCTCCGGTATTGCGGCTCTCATTGCTGGGTCTCTGCTCACTGCGTAATGAAAATCTTTACACACACGAAGATTTTCATTACGCAGTGAGCAGAGACCCAGCAATGAGAGCCGCAATACCGGAGAAAGAAGAGGAATCAGCTGATTAAATGAAGGTTTTCGACGCAGATAAAACATTTAGTATCACAACAAGCTAAAGCTACAAATTAAGGCGGGACTACACCCTATAGCAAAAACGAACACGCCCTTCAGTAAAAACGGACACGCCCCCCTGGCTTAAGAGAAAGAGCGGACGTGGGAGTGAGTAGTCCCCCACCAGGTCCGCAGAGGCGTTTCTAAAAACCATTGACTAAATTGGGGTGGGATCACAATTAATTCCAAACACGCCTCCTTGGCGAAAGAAATAGTGAACATGGGAGTGTCCAGTCTCCCAAATAAGTCCCGAGAGGCGTTTCCCTGCCACTGCTAATCACTTCAATTACAGACACCGTAGTTAGTCTCGGTTTGGTGCAGAGTCAGGGTAGAATCCCGCGGTAAGTATAAAACATTCAGAATAGGCAAGCGCGCCTCAGACACGGAAGAGTTGGCGCCGTCCACGCAGAAGTATGGTCATCACATAAGTAAGTGTTTTAACAGAGTGCAAATGGTATATTGAAAATGATTTTGCATGATAAGCATTCAAAATGAGAGTTATTTGTGCTAACTTTATAGTTGGAAACGCAAACAGCTACTGTGTACCTGCTAGGACACAGCACTACCCCACCCGTAGCCCCTGAAGCAGGCACGGAGGTGCCGAAACATGGCCCATGTCGGGCTAGCAGACGCGTACCCGTGAGAAGAAGCTGAGACGGTTGCCTCGATAAGTATATACACATCAATAGCGGGTCGCCTCGGAAAACGGGCAATTGGGGTTTTTCATGAAAATGACTGACGTTGCAGAAAATTAAAAAAAAGGATTTACAATAAATTGAGATAATAAAGAATAATAGACGGGGCGAAAGACAAGGGCACCCACCAAATGGGCTGTCCTTTAACATAGCCACCGTACATAAGTAACACCAGAGCACAAGTGGTCCCTTGTATTGGTGTAGGTTGATGAATTACTATTGGAGGGAAGAGGTTGGTTGATGTACAGTGATTACTACTATCAGTAGCATGGGATAGACTTAGTTTTTGGGTACTTGCCTGGTACTTATAGCCTGGATTGGCCACTGTTGGAGACAGGATGCTGGGCTTGATGGACCCTTGGTCTGACCCAGTATGGCATGTTATGACTGCCTCAGTATGACTAAAGTTATCCAGATAAGTTACCCAGATAACTTTGAATATCCGAGTTATTTGGCTAAGTTAGCCTGCTAGCTTCAGTTTGCCCAGTAACGCCACAGTTTATCCAGATATATTTTACCCAGGTAATAAGTTACTCCGGTAAACTTTCAAAAGGGAAACTTTGATAAAATGAGAAAAATTGTTAGAAAAATTGTTAGAAAAATTGTTAGAAAAAAACTGAAAGGAGCAGCTACAAAAGTAAAAAATGTCCAAGAGGCGTGGTCATTGTTAAAAAATACCATTCTAGAAGCACAGTCCAGATGTATTCCACACATTAAGAAAGGTGGAAAGAAGGCAAAACGATTACCGGCATGGTTAAAAGGGGAGGTGAAAGAAGCTATTTTAGCCAAAAGATCTTCATTCAAAAATTGGAAGAAGGATCCAACAGAAGAAAATAGGATAAAGCATAAACATTGGCAAGTTAAATGTAAGACATTGATAAGATAGGTTAAGAGAGAATTTGAAAAGAAGTTGGCTGTAGAGGCAAAAACTCACAGTAAAACTTTTTTAAATATATCCGAAGCAGAAAGCCTGTGAGGGAGTCAGTTGGACCGTTAGATGATCGAGGGGTTAAAGGGGCACTTAGAGAAGATAAGGCCATCGCGGAAAGATTAAATGATTTCTTTGCTTCGGTGTTTACTGAAGAGGATGTTGGGGAGGTACCCGTAATGGAGAAGGTTTTCATGGGTAATGATTCAGATGGACTGAATCAAATCACGGTGAACCTAGAAGATGTGGTAGGCCTGATTGACAAACTGAAGAGTAGTAAATCACCTGGACCGGATGGTATACACCCCAGAGTTCTGAAGGAACTAAAAAATGAAATTTCAGACCTATTAGTAAAAATTTTTAACATCATTAAAATCATCCATTGTACCTGAAGACTGGAGGATAGCAAATGTAACCCCAATATTTAAAAAGGGATCCAGGGGCGATCCAGGAAACTACAGACCGGTTAGCCTGACTTCAGTGCCAGGAAAAATAGTGGAAAGTGTTCTAAACATCAAAATCACAGAACATATAGAAAGACATGGTTTAATGGAACAAAGTCAGCATGGCTTTACCCAGGGCAAGTCTTGCCTCACAAATCTGCTTCACTTTTTTGAAGGAGTTAATAAACATGTGGATAAAGGTGAACCGGTAGATATAGTATACTTGGATTTTCAGAAGGCGTTTGACAAAGTTCCTCATGAGAGGCTTCTAGGAAAAGTAAAAAGTCATGGGATAGGTGGCGATGTCCTTTCGTGGATTGCAAACTGGCTAAAAGACAGGAAACAGAGAGTAGGATTAAATGGGCAATTTTCTCAGTGGAAGGGAGTGGACAGTGGAGTGCCTCAGGGATCTGTATTGGACCCTTACTGTTCAATATATTTATAAATGATCTGGAAAGAAATACGACGAGTGAGATAATCAAATTTGCAGATGACACAAAATTGTTCAGAGTAGTTAAATCACAAGCAGATTGTGATAAATTGCAGGAAGACCTTGTGAGACTGGAAAATTGGGCATCCAAATGGCAGATGAAATTTAATGTGGATAAGTGCAAGGTGATGCATATAGGGAAAAATAACCCATGCTATAATTACACGATGTTGGGTTCCATATTAGGTGCTACAACCAAAGAAAGAGATCTAGGTGTCATAGTGGATAACACATTGAAATCGTCGGTTCAGTGTGCTGCGGCAGTCAAAAAAGCAAACAGAATGTTGGGAATTATTAGAAAAGGAATGATGAATAAAACGGAAAATGTCATAATGCCTCTGTATCGCTCCATGGTGAGACCGCACCTTGAATACTGTGTACAATTCTGGTCGCTGCATCTCAAAAAAGATATAATTGCGATGGAGAAGGTACAGAGAAGGGCTACCAAAATGATAAGGGGAATGGAACAACTCCCCTATGAGGAAAGACTAAAGAGGTTAGGACTTTTCAGCTTGGAGAAGAGACGACTGAGGGGGGATATGATAGAAGTGTTTAAAATCATGAGAGGTCTAGAACGGGTAGATGTGAATCGGTTATTTACTCTATCGGATAGTAGAAAGACTAGGGGACACTCCATGAAGTTAGCATGGGGCACATTTAAAACTAATCGGAGAAAGTTCTTTTTTACTCAACGCACAATTAAACTCTGGAATTTGTTGCCAGAGAATGTGGTTCGTGCAGTAGTATAGCTGTGTTTAAAAAAGGATTGGATAAGTTCTTGGAGGAGAAGTCCATTACCTGCTATTAAGTTCACTTAGAGAATAGCCACTGCCATTAGCAATGGTAACATGGAATAGGCTTAGTTTTTGGGTACTTGCCAGGTTCTTATGGCCTGGATTGGCCACTGTTGGAAACAGGATGCTGGGCTTGATGGACCCTTGGTCTGACCCAGTATGGCATTTTCTTATGTTCTTATGTAAAATGTATCTGGTTAGAGGGTTGGGAATTTCCTGATAACTGTAAACCGTTATGACAGCAAAACCGAATGACGGTATACAAAACACAATAAATAAATAAATAAATAAAATAAATAAAAACGGGATTTGTCTGGGTATCTCGAAATTTACCTTTGAATATCTAGGGCAGTAGCAGAAGCAAGAGTCCAAGGGCATGCCCGGGTCACAATAAGTAGTAGACTGAAAATACTGGGCACAGGTCAAGGGTCGGAGCTGTTAGAAAGCAACGTGGTCAGGTCTAAGGTAAGAGGTCAGATCCGGGCAGTAGGCAAGAGTGGTCAGGTCCAAGGCAAGAAGTCAGAACAGGAAGATCAGACCAGAGGTGGGCAAAGACAAATGACGTGCCACTGGGTGTGTGATTTGGAGCCTGTGTACCTAAGTGAGGGGGTGTGTGAGCTAAGGATTTTGGGAAGGGTGTGTGTTTGTGAGCGGGAGCCTGTGTGAAGGGGTGTGTGAGTGTGCAAGAGAAAGAAAGAGCCTGTGTGAATGCATGTTTGCCAGTGAGAGATGGAGCCTATGTGAGGGGGGAGGGGTGTGTACAATAGAGAGAAGGAGTCTATGTGAGTGTATATGTTTGTGCAAAAGAGAGGGAGCCTGTGTGAGTGGTTGTGTGTATGCGACAGAAGGAGCCTGTTTGAGGGTGCGTGCGAGCGAGCGGGATTGTATGTAAAGGAGAGGGGAACAGATCTCTTTGGGGCGGGGGAGAGGGTGTCAGAGAAGTGAACCTTGGGGGAGGGTGCAAAAGGAAGTATCCATCCCGGGTGCCAAATACTTTAGGAAAGTCACTGCCTCCTCCTTCAGTCTAATAACAAATACCCAACACTTATTTAGCTCTCTGAGTACGAGGCCATATCCGTTAACATCACAGCACGGAGTGTTAAGTATCCTGGATATCATTTACACAGCCAAGCTTCCCAACACTAAACCAACAAAGAAGTGCGAAAAACAGCCTCCGGCTTCAGTTTACGACTTTCCACGATGCCAACGTGACCCCAGGGGCCGCGCGCGCCAGTTTAGGAACAGAAAACTAGAATGCACTCCAGCAGGCGAAAGCACAGCAGCTTGGTAAGCCTCACGTGACGCTTACGTCTGTCAAAAGTCGCAGGCCAGTAGCCTCACGATTGGCTGAACGGCGAGGAAACGCGGTGTTTGATGGGAGCGCGGTTACGTTGACAGTTGCTGAGCTGTTTGAGAGGGAGGCAGTGGTCGGCAGAGGTGCGGCTTTCTTGGCAGGTAATAGTAGTTCGTGGGAGGGCGTTAGCGCTATGTCTTTTGGTTCAATAGCAGCTCATGTTTCGCCGCTGTGGTTGAGGCTATGGGAGCGGGGCGGTGGCCTGCAGCATTCAGTGCTGGCTACTACAGGGCGCAGGGAGAGACAATAGTTCGCCGCCTTTCTTTGCAGATCCTGTTGCTGCAAAGTGAGCTAGTGTCTCGAGTACAAACCCTTTTTCCTTAGGCTTGGGTGTTGTTCGGTTGCATTCAGATGTGCAGAATACTGCAAGCCGAAAAGCTCTGTACAACTGCACGTGCAAGGCAAAACTCGTCTTGTCCTTGGATAGGAATTAATTGATAGTTTGTGGTTTAACTTTTTTTTTTTTCTTCAAAACTAGTAGAATCGTTTTGTCTGTATCTCATGGGAATTGCATTAATGCGTCTTCCTAATTCACTTGTTAACGTATGCAGTACTTTGTGTGCTGAAGCAGCATCGTTTAATGCTGTGCATAGATAATTTGTAGAGTTTTTAAAAGCGAGTATTGTCTTTAAGTATCTAGATCTTCCTTGTGAAATACTATAAAATGTATTCATTTTGGCTATCTTGCTCGAGCTTCCAAAATAGTCTCTTTTGGTTTAATTTTCCAGAAAATCTTATTTTTTTGAATGCTATCGGGTAATTGTTTCAAGATTTGCAAACATTTTCTAAGATCCTGTTGAAGGAAAACTGAGAAATTAAGCATGTCATCTAAGGACAGTGCATTTTGGCACAAAAATTCGAACATAAGGCTTGTTTTTAAGGTTGGCACATTGAGATAACATTACTGACCTTTTCTTGTTCTAAATCTTGTGAGGTGTGTGTGTGTATATACACGTACATATACGCAATCTTTTTCTCTCTAGCCTTTTAAATAGTATTAAAATTAGGTGATGAACTAAATAAATAACATTTAAGTTGCTGCATTAGTTGATGGATGTCGTGGTTAAGATTTGAGTTAAAAGTAGGCTTTGGCAGGGCATAAGCTTGTAGACAAAAAAGAACTATGGAACCGGTGGGGGGAGGATGGGCAGGTATAAGCTTGAGCTCTCTTTGTGCTCTTCTCCCCTCCTCCCCCCCCCCCCCTTGCATAAACTCTTCCTCTCTATCCCAGTGATCTGCCATTACTGCTCAGCCCCCAGCCATTCTTTACTTGATGAGCACTGGTGGGCAAAGGATGGCTGGTATTTGAGCAGTGCTGGGGATGGAGGAGCTTTGGGGTAAGGAGGAGGAGAAGGGCAGATAGAATGTGACCACCTCTCTCTCCTTCTCTACCTTGAGGATCCTGGCCCTCCATTCCTAGCCTCCCCCTCCCCCAATGAATTCCTCAGTAGTCTTTGTGACTCAGGTATCACCCTTAATCGCAGATAGTCCTTGAGCCCCCTCCACCCAGTTACCCTTTCCAGCAACTTTTTCTTCCTGCTTGAGCAGTAAGTTACAAGCCTCTTCAAGCAAGAATTGGCAGGTTTTCTTCTGTTTCGGGGATGAAGGCAAACTAGCATATACTGCCCATTCTCCTCGGCCTTCTCAGACTGGGGGGGTGATTGCTAAAACTCAAAAGGGGAGGAAGGTATCAGCACCATATGCTCTCCTCTTCTACCCTCTTCTATCCTTTCCCCTTAATTGCTGTTTTAGTGTATCCAAAACGCACGTCCAGATATGCATAGCCAATAGCACTAATCACATCTAAATTCCATGAAGATGAGGCTATTAGCTATTACCCCTTGTTGCAGAAAATCGCTGGGCACCCAGTGCACACTTTAATGTGGCAAATTTTAACTCCAGCCCCAGAGGTGGTGTAAAGTCAATCCGTGAGTTAAGGACGCATGAGAAATTTAAAAAATGTAGTTCCTCCTACTTAGTATCATTGTGACACTTAAATTTACTGTTTGCAGTGTTAATAATAAATAAATTCTGGACACAGTTTAGACGTACAATGTAGATGTCCATAGCAAGAGGCACTTAAGAACATAAGAAATTGCCATACTGGGTCAGACCAAGGGTCCCTTAAGCCCAGTATCCTGTTTCCAACAGTGGCAAATCTAAGCGGCAAGTACCCATGCTACTGATGTCAGCAATAGTAGTGGCTAATCTTTGTCAACTTGATTAATAGCCGTTAATGGACTTCTTCTCTAAGAACTTATCCAAACCATTTTTAAACCCAGCTGCACTAACTGCACCAACCACATTCTCTGGCAACAAATTCCAGAGTTTAATTGTGCATTGAGTGACATTTTTTTTTCTCAGATTAGCTTTTAAAATATGCTCCATGATAACTTATTTCATGGAGGGCCTCCTAGTCCTTCTGTTATCCGAAAGAGTAAATAACAGATTCAAATCTACCTGTTAAAGACCTCTATCGTATCCTCCCTCAGCCATCTCTTCTCCAAGCTGAACAGCCCTAACCTCTTTAGGAGGGAGCTGTTCATTCTCTTTATCATTTTGGTCACCCTTCTCTGTACCTTCTCCAGGGCACTATATCTTTTTTTGAGATGCGGTGACCAGAACTGTACATACTACTCGAGGTGCGGTCTCACTATGGCACGATAGTGGCATTATGACACTTTCTGTTTTCATCATTCCCTTCCCAATAATTCCTAACATTGTTTGCTTTTCGGACTGCAGCAGCACACTGAGCTGACGACTTCAATGTATTATCCACTATGATACCTTGATCTTTATCCTGGGTGGTAGATCCTAATAGGGAACCCAACTCGTGTAACCACAGCATGGGTTATTTTTCCCTATATAGAAACATAGAAACATAGAAATGACGGCAGAAGAAGACCAAACGGCCCATCCAGTCTGCCCAGCAAGCTTCACATTTTTTTCTCATACTTATCTGTTTCTCTTAGCTCTTTGGTTCTATTTCCCTTCCACCCCCACCATTAATGTAGAGAGCAGTGATGGAGCTGCAACCAAGTGAAATATCAAGCTTGATTAGTTAGGGGTAGTAGGGGTAGTAACCGCCGCAATAAGCAAGCTACACCCATGTTTATTTGTTTTACCCAGACTGTGTTATTCAGCCCTTATTGGTTGTTTTTCTTCTCCCCTGCCGTGCACGCAACACTTTGCGCTTGTCCACATTGAGCATCCAAATGGCAGATGGAGTTTAATCTTCCAGTCTCACAAGGCCCTCCTGCAATTTATCACAATCCGCTTGTTATTCAGCTACTCTGAACAATTTTGTATGAAGTGCAGATTTGATTACCCTACTCGTATTCCTCTCTAGATCATTTACAAATATATTGAAAAACGCTGGTCCAAGTACAGATCCCTGAGGCACTCCACTGTTTGTTTATGCTTTTCCACTGAGAAAAGGCGTCTTCAGCAGCCTCTACAAAATCGTCCAGAAGCGGGATAAAATGGATGCTTATATTGAGCACCTGATGCATTTGAGCACAATTATTTCCTAGAGCTTCCTTTTTTTTTTATGCAGCCCCTCATTTTAAGTACTGCATCATCCAGGGGATGTGGCTGTGTGCACATTAGGAAAACGGGCGTTCAATACAAGTGCCAGTTTTAACGCTTGTCTTATTGCATCAGCCATCTGTGTGGTCACTTGGGGCAGAACCTATGAAACCAGCATAAATGGTGTGAGAGGAGATGGCCAGTAAACCAATATATTAGTAGCAAAAACAGTAGGGCTGTTGGGCATTCACCCCATGTATCTTTGACTTTGCTTGTTCTTTCAGGTTCTTTAATTGTACTGCAGAATTGCACAAAAATTATGGCTATGTGGCTGCCATTCCAACATGCTCTGCTTCTCCAGGGGGTGGGTGGGGGCCAGAAATGATCCTTGTTGCTACCAACTCTGCTCCATTTCTGTACGAGAACTGATACACACTGCTGATTCTCTGCTTCCTTGAGTCCTGGGAAAAAGGTGGCAGAATGTTCTGAGTTCTTCCACCAGACATTAAGCCCTAGGTAACTAGCATAAAAGGGGTTAAATTACATTTTTTTTTAATTTTTTAGATTTTCAAATATACAAAGAAATAAACTTTGCACAGCAACATTTAGAGAGAGAAAAAAGAAATGAGAGAACAGATTTGTATTAATTTAGTTTTCCTTATATAATAATTGACAATTATGAGGAGGCATCAGAAACCAAGAGGAGAAAAAGTGATATGTATGGAAACTGGTGGAGTGAATTTAATCTCCTAATATAACAAATCATAATGTACTCCCTAAGAAGATTCTGGGTTAGTAGTAAGATTGGCCTTTCTGCTTAGCAAAAATGATTTTAATTGATCAGGATCAAAAGAAAAGTGTTAACACCTAATTTAACCACACATTTAGATGGATAACTTAACAGAATAGAAGCACCTATATCTAAAACTTGAGAACCCATAGAAAGAAACATCTTTCATGAATCCTGAGTCACCTTGGCAAGATCAAGAGAGATTCTGACCAAGCCTCCTAAAAAGGAAACCTTACTTTCTGTTACGTTTTTAATCTTACAAAGAACAAGATTTTGCACACTAACGAGATGGACTAGAGAGAAAAATATACAATTTTGAAAATTAGTAAATCTCTCTTCCTAAAGGATCAATAATGGGGGGGGGGGGGGGGGGGGTCAGAAACTGAGGAGAAATGAACAAATCAATATTAATACAAGCAGACAATGTGGATATTAATCGCCATTAATAATCTTATATACCGTACCTCTAAGGTAGCTATGGGTTAATAGCAGGATTTGTCATCTTAGTGCTTAGGACCTTAGCTGGTCAGGTTAAAAATAAAATAAAATATTTGCACAGAGTTTAACAGCACATTTTGAAGGATATTTTAGAAGAAATGTTGGACATAAAGCTATTACCTCAGAATGTAAACACAAAAATCCTTACATCTATTTTGCATTATCTTGGCTGAGTCAGGATAAATTCTGATGAAAACCACCAAAAAGGAAAAATTGAAGTTCGCAAAGTATGACTTTCCTAGCACATAGACAGATGGGTTCAGGACCAGTGGGTTATGCACCTCTACCAGCGGGTGGAGATGGCACAAACTGATGTCACAGTATATATACTCTTGCAGTGGTAGCCTGCCAGTGTTCTCAGTCTCCAGCAGATAGTGAACGTTCATTTCCCCTCTGGGGATTGCTTTAGATTTTGATAGGAGAAATAGAATAAAAAATTAATAAAACATCCCGCTTTCCTGCGGTGATACCAAATGATCCCTCTCCCAGTTGAGAATTCCTGAGGTGATTTCCGTGGTCCCTCAGATGAGTGCCTTGGTCCTGTAGCTGGTTTTTCAGCTGGTGTGGAAGCTGTTTGAATAGCTGAAAGGCAGTGGCTACAGGAAGCTGAGCGTGGCGATGTCAGCGTATGCCCTCTCCCCCCGCAGCCAGAGACTATCTCTGTACTCAGCTGGGAAGGGCTGAGCTCAGGTAACTTTTTTTTTTTTTTTTCCCTTTAAAGTCCGTGTCAGAGTAGAGGGGTTGTGTAGGACTTCGGTCTCTGCTTGGTGCTCCTTTCTGATGTTTTAACCCCCAGGGGAGTGGGAACAGGGAACTGGACAGCCTGGTGGGTTGGGAAGCCTGGGTGAGCTAGGCCCCACTGTTAGGTTTTTCCTGTGTGCCACATGGTAGGACATGGTGGTGGTTTCATGCTCTTCTGTGCATTCGGCTGCTTTCTACAGGACCATCGGTGTGCATAAGTGCATCTAGCTGTTTGTCCAATTTGTGCGCCCGTTTCTTTTGGCCACTCTACCTGTGCATACATTCTAGTACATCTGTTATATGCCCAGGTTTGGTGCAGTGATTGTGCGCTTATGTTTGCGGCGCTTAGCTTTTTGTGCGCATAAACCTTGTGCGCCTACATTTTTTTTTTTTCCAGCATGAATCGGCTGGACGCACATCTTCAGTTACCTGTTAAGCTTACTGATGGACTAATGGCGCCGGTGACCAAGAAACCTAGGTGCCTTTCTCTCTGTGTTGGCTGTTTTATTCAGGCATCTCAGCCTGGAGCAGCACATCGGTGCTGCTTAGAGTCTCAGGGACAATTATCTTCTTCTGGTTTTACTAAGCCTGGTACTTCCCAGCCTGATGATGGCCTGGTTAAGGATTGTCTGGAGTAATATGACCTTGGAACTCCCTTGACTGGTTGCTCACTGGGCCCTGCACAAGTGCCTTCTGGTTTTGGCATGGATCTTTCTGCCTTTTCTTGGATAACATTTTTTCAAGGATTGCAATCCTTTCTTCAGGTGCAGTCCTCAGCCCTGTCCAATCCTCAGATCAGATTATCAGGCAGTGACCTCTCCCTCTTCCAGTACATTTAAACACTGATGTACACCTTGGTTAGCTATGGGTATTCCTGACAGGAATCCAAATGGCACTGAGGCAGATCCTGATTTTCTGGAGGATGGGGAAATTCCTCCAGGACTGGAACCATATAGGACTATGTTGCAGTTCTTTCATAGAGATTAACTACTGGCCCTGCTTTCCTAGATTTTAAAGATGCTGGGAGTGCCTGGGGCAGGTTCCATGTTTGAGCCAAAAAAAATCCCACTTTTGTTTCCATGTGTAAAGCCTCTTGGAAACCATTCAAGAACTGGTCTTGAATAGGACGTCCTGGAGGCAAATTTCAAAGGGGGTCAGAACTTGGAAGGCCTGTACCCCCCTGGATCCAGTGGTGAGAGAGCATCTGCGTTTTCTGAAAGTGGATGCACTTGTCTGTGCCATCTCTAAGTGGACTACTATCCCCATCGAGGGAGGAGCGGCCTTGAAGGATGTGCATGATAGGAGGATTGTGGCCCTCCATAAGCAAGCATTTGAAGCAGTGACCATGACATTGCAGATAGCTTCCTTTTGTTCCCTGGTGGCTCACTCTTGTCTGCTTCTTTCTCAGAAGGTTGTTGATTCTAGAATAGTGGATCCTCCTGAGCCTCACAATGAAGGTTTACTGACCCACCCTTGAACAGGAGATAGGGGGATGCCTCTGTATTAGAGGTGGATTGAGATCACATTTGATCAATGGGTCCTGGAGGTGATACAATATAGAGATGTGCTAGAATTTAGCACTGTTCCTTGGGACATGTTTGTAGTGTCTTCCTGCCACTCCCTGCAGAAGAGAAAATACTACTTATAAATAACTCAATATTGTTTATTAGTTACACCATAATCTCCTATCTATACATGTTAAAAACTTTCTAGCACATTCATCAAACCATTCACACACATTAGAAATATAAACAGGTCCGTATTCTAAACATCTTTCTTCAAATAATTACAAACTGTTATCATATAATACCATACATGTCAGAAGTACAGCTATAGTCAATTCTCAATCCCCTCTATCACTTCTTTCACGTCTCCTCCTAACTTTCCTTGTTCATGTTTTCAACAGCTGCCACTCCCAACTTCTTCTGACAAAAAATTCTCTGTTTCGCCCTCTTCTCTCAGGGCTTCTTCAGGGAAATATATTATTTATGTACAAATCCTTCTTCGCTAATTTAGGTAAAGCCATGAACGCATTTCACAACTCATCCTACAATAATTAAACAAAAACGTTTAACTAGTTCACTCTCTTCTATGCCTAATCAATTTCACTTATAAACCCCAACACTCACCAGCTGTATTATACATGCAGTACTTTTCCATCTATATAATCATCTCCGTTGTCAACACTGAATATCCATTAAAATACCATCTGACTTCTCTTTTCTCTTACCTCATCTGGCAATCATAGCATCAAAACTTCTGCAAAAAATACAGAATTACAAATTATCACTCCAAAATAAAACCCAAAAACTCACGATTTACCTGATCCAAACTATAATGCTGCTTTGACTCACTGCACGCCCAGAAATGACATAATCTCAACAGCGTCCCACGTTAGAAACAGTGAAACAATAGAGTGCTTTAATGGACTTGGTATTAATTGATCAAAATTAAATGATTTACATATATCAAGGCAATATATAAGGGTATATAAACAAACATCCTGGGAGGCACGTAAGCTGTCAAGATGACGTCACTTCTGAGCGTGCGGTGAGTCGGAGCGGCATTATAGTTTGGATCGGGTAAATCGTGAGTGTTTGGGTTTTATTTTGGAGTGATAACTTGTTTGTGTTTTTTTTTTTTTTTTTTTTGCAGAAGTTTTGACCTTATGATTGCCACCTTGCTGTGTGCAGGAAAATTCTCCACTTCTTTAGCCTATGTATGGGTTTGGTGTGAGGATCGAGGAGTGTTTCTTTGTTTGGTTAGGATCCCGCTTATTCTGGAATTTTTGTAGGATGAATTGAATAAAGGGTTGGCCCTTAATTCCTTGAAGGTACAAGTAGCAGCACTTGCCTGTTTCAGGGAGTCAAATGAATGGTGAATCCTTATTGTCTCATCCTGATGTGGTCTGATCGTGAGAGGAGTGAAACATCTTCATCTTCCCTTGTGGAGTCTTAATCTAGTTGTGGTCTTTTTGGCCGGTCCTAAGTTTCGACCAATGCGCTCTCCCTTTTCTTGCGCTTACTGACCTTGAAAACTGTGTTTCTGTTGGTGATATGTTCTGTGCATAGAATTTTTGAGCTGCAGGCCTTGTCTTGTCGGGAACTGTTCTTTTGGGTGACTCCAGGAGTGATTCAATCGCATATTGTTCCTTCTTTCTTGCCTGAAGTGGTCTCGGATTTGCACTTGAATCAGTCCATTTCCTTGCCTTCTCTGGATAAGGAAAGAGATGTGGAGGAATATCACCTGTTGCGTCCCTTGGATGTCAAGAGACATGTCCTGAAGTATGTGGATGTTTCTAAGCCTTTCCGAAAGACAAATCGCCTCTTTATTCTTCGTGGTGGAGGTAAACGGGTGAGCTGGCCTCGTGGGCTACAATAGCTTGCTGGATTAAGGAGAGGTAATCATGGCTGCGTATGTGGCTGCTGGAAAGCTATTACCTACTCATGTTAGTTGTTGTTCCATTCAGACTCAGGCAGTGTCATGGTGGAGGTTGGATTGTTGGCCCCTGTCGACATTTGTCGAGCTGTGATGTGATCCTCCTTACAAGCTTTTTCTAGGTATTGTCAGGATGTTAAGGCCTGGGAGGATGCAGCCTTTGCATGGGCAGTTGACTAGACTGCGGGCAGCCTCTCACCCTATCAGGGAGTAGCTTTGGTACATCCCACTGGTCCTGAACCCATCTGTCTATGTACTAGGAAATGAGAAATTACTACTTACCTGATAATTTCCTTTTCCTTAATATAGACAGATGGATTCTGCTTCCCGCCCTTGGCTGCTGTATGTTATAATCCTCCTGGGTGACTGTGTTCCAGAGGTTACTGGTAAGTGTTCCTCCAGTCCCTAGATTAGTGTTAATGTATTTCTTGTGTGAACTAGGTGTTTTCATGTTGGCTGAGTATTGAAATGGTTGTTTTCTAATCAACTTTTTTTTTTTTTTGCTAGTCTGTCCACAGTTGCATTTTGAAGAGAATACTGGCATGCTGATGTCACTGCAGGAGTATATATACTGTGAAGTCAATTTGCTCGGTCTCCATCTGCTGGTAGAGGTGCATAACCCACTGGTTCTGAACCCATCTGTCTATATTAAGGAAAATGAAGTTATCAAGTAAATAGTAATTTCTCATTAATTACTAATGCAACATCTTGCTCATAAAAAAAAAGAAACCAACATTGTAGACCTCTCGGTCACTTCAACGTTGTAATTCTCTAAATTAGATAAATTCTAAATTAGATAAATTCTAAATTAGATAAATTCTAAATTAGATAAATTCGTAAGATCAGCCATTGGTTGAGAATGAGCTACTTTGGAACTTGGCTTAAAAGGAAGAAACATAACTTTATCAAAAGAGGGAATCTTCTCTGCTGGAATCTTCAGGACTTCAAGGAAATAGTGTCTAAACATCAGCCAAGGCAATTCACCCATGTTGAGTCGCAGGAACATTCCTCTTCCTAGCTGCTTCCTGCCTTTCCCTGCCTTTCCCCCTCAAAAAAAAAAAGTTCCATGATTTGGGGGGGTGTTTTGAGAAAGTGGCAGGAAATGTTATTTCCAGCTCCTGCAGCCACAGGTGCATTTGCTTGGAAAGCAGTCAGTGGCTTCAGTAAACCTGGAAGAGAAGCTAGGTTGTGGTGTCATTGAAAGCCAGCAAGGTGAGAACAAGTAGTGAGTGTAGAAGTGGCAGAGTACATTAATAAATTCCTGCTGCTTTGGCAAGGCTTGGGCCCAAACTGTGCCAGCCCAGTCTAGTTCTGCTGCTGCTACCCCTAATGCTGATACTCTAGGCAGCTACCTATTTCACTTAATTCTTCCATCGACCTTGAATTGTCACCTTTTACTTCTGGGAGTGAGCAATAGGGAAGGTATCTTTCCATTAGGGTCTACTGGGTATTTCTCCAAGAACAAGCAGGATGGTAATCCTCACACATGGGTGACAGCATCGGATGGAGCCTAGCATGGAACTTTCAAACATGCCCTACTGAGCATGTGCAGCTATAGTTAATACCCTGTCCCCTAGGCGGAGTCCCTCAGTTTTTTTTCTTTCCTCCTGCGGGCCGTGTTGCCTTGGGAGGTACAGGGCTGCTTTGAGGTCTGTCGGTCTTTCTTCCTCCACTAGGCTATTCCCCCTCCCCCCCCCCCCCCCCCAGTCACTCCAGATACAGACTGATCTAGCTGTGTGGCTACCTCTAGTTACACTACATAAATTACTGAATTAGTATATTCTTGCACATTTATTGCTGTGCCTTGCAATTATGTATTCCATTTATATCAGTAAGCATTAAGCTTTATATAAGGAGTCTGGTGTGCATATAATATTTTGACACAACTTTTCTATATACAGCACATAACTGCAGGTAAAAATGAAAGCATGTGGGGCTCTGATCATTTTGGAGGTTTAAAAGGGATCCGTGCTCCCAAAATGGTTAGGAACCCCTTGTCCAGAAAAAATACACAAAATACTTAACTAATGCGAATTCCTGGCATCCCTTTTGACCTTTCTCGCCGCAAAGACTTTCCCAGCCTTGCATGTAGAATCTTCTGTTACTATTACAGAATCTCCTTTTATCTGTAAGTGTTCCAGCCCCACTGGGACAGTTCAACTCTCCTCTCCTTGAAAGGATACCTCCCAGTTGTTATATTCTCAGGTATATCCTTCACCCAAAATCGATCATAGTAAACAGTTATGGATTTCTTGGGCATTAGTAGAGATCCTTAGTCACATACAGAGTTACAGAAAGGGTTGAGCTTTCTTCCCTTTAAGTAAAAAGAGAAACTCACTTACAAAAATAGAAAAACAGGAATAGGCCCACTATGTCTCTGTGGAAAGACTAGTGGGATCCCCACTAGAAATATCAAAAACCTCTAGAACCTTTTAACGTTTTACAACAGTTACTTCTAAGAAGTCTGTACAGAAGTTCATTTCTAAACTGGTACTACTCCCAAGAGCTCCTTTCATAGTAACATAGTAATGATGGCAGAAAAAGACCAAAATGGCCCATCTAGTCTGCCCAGCAAGCTTCCCAAGGGTAGTAACTGCCGTTCCACGCAGGTTATCCCCAAGTTTTTTCATTCATTCCCATCCTCTAGCCTTTAGGGATCCACAGTGTTTATCCCATGCCCCTTTTCAATCCTTCAGTTTTAGTCTTCACTACTTTCTCAGGAAGAGCATTCCAGGCAGCCATCACCCTCTCCATGAAGAAATATTTCCTGACATTGGTTCTAAGTCTTCCTCCCTGGAGTTTCTAATCGTGACCCCCTAGTTCTACTAAATTTTCCAATGGAAAAGGTTTGTTGTTGACCATGGGTCATTAAAACCTTTCAAGTATCTGAAGGTTTGTATCCTATCACCCCTGCTCCTCCTCAAGGGTATACATATTCAGGTTCTTCAACCTCTCCTCAAGTCATTTGATGGAGCCACCCACCATTTTGGTAGCCTTTCTCTGGACTGCCTCCATCCTGTCTCTGTCTCCTTTGAGATATGGTCTCCAGAACTGAGCACAGTACTCCAGGTGAATCATCAACAAGGACTTGTACACGGGGATTATCACTTCCCTTTTCTTACTAGATATTTCTCTCTATGCAGCCTAGCATTCTTCTGGCTTTAGCTATCACCGTGTCACATTGCTTCGTTGACTTCAGGTTGTTAGACACTATCACCCCAAGGTCTCGCTCTGTGCACATCCGCCCTTCATCCCTAACACATACAGTTCTTTTGGATTACTACACCCCAGATGCATGACTCTGCACTTCTTGGCATTGAATCCCAACTGCCTTATCTTCGACCACTCTTCCAGCTTCCTTTAAATCCCATCTCATTCTCTACGGTTTCTGACATGTCTACTCTGTTGCAGATCTTAGTATCATCCGCAAATAGACAAACTTTACCTTCTGCCCCTTCCGCAATGTCCCTCACAAAGATGTTGAACAGAACCGGTCCCAACACCAATCCCTGTGGCTCTCCACTTAACACCATTCTCTCTTCAGAGTAGATTCCATTTACCATCACCCATTTCTTCTATCCGTCAACCAGTTTGTAATCCTTGGAGCTCTCTCCCAAGCTTCTCATTTTGTTGATGAATCTTCTGTGTGGGACTGTATCAAAAGCTTTACTAAAATCCAAGTAAATTACATAGTGTTCTTCCCTGATCCAGTTCTCTAGTCACCCAAAGAAATTAGATTAGTCTGACAGGACCTTCCCCTGGTGAATCCATGCTGCCTCTGATCGAGCAACCCACTGATTGTAGATAGTTCACTATCCTTTCCTTCAGCAGAGTCTCCATTAATGGTGATGCTAACTGGCCTGTAGTTTCCAGCCTTTTCTCTGCTCCCACTCTTGTGAAGCAGGACCACCACTGCTCTTCTCCAGTTACTAGGTACTACACCCTCTTCCAGGGATCTATTCAACAGGTCATATACCACAGATTACAAAAGCTGGAATAGAAAGCCCAAAAAAACACTCTGCATGCAGTGCAAAACTGAAGAAATGGAAAGTATATATTTCCTCCTGTACAAAAAGAAGAAATGCACATTCCCAAAACTGACATATTATGGATCTTGCACCCCATCATCCTTCACTTCTCCAAAATAACTTCTCCCTTTCAACCATCCCCTCACACTCACATACCTGCCCAACATTCTCCCACCTTCCTGCATCCTCTTCTGTGCTTATTCTCTTCTGCTCCCACCCCTTCCTGCTCAGCATCCCCAATCTCCTTTCCTGCACGCCCACATGATGAAGAGAGCATCACTTTTAAAAGAAACATCTACCTGTTATTGGCAGGAATGAACTTAACTCATACGTCTCTTTCCTTACATAACACAGTAGGTGCTTGGTATTCATGCTCCTATTAGCAATGCCATTCTTGTATTTTTCTCCCTTACTACAGTATCCATTTTGCTTACATCAAGCTTTTTATCAGTTGGAATGGGATTGTCCCAGGTGACCTTTACAATTGTCAGGGTTGTGATCCCAATTTTTTTCCTCTTGTTTTGCAATATATTTTTCTTATGTCTAATGGGTTGTGATGTTTCTGTGATCAGTCTGATTCCATAGCTATACGAAAATGAGGCGTGCAAGTTTATTGGCTTTTCTTATTCCTTGCTGTTAAAGCACTTCTGGATGGTGTCTTCAGATGGGTTTGTTTTACACATAACATGGCAGGAATGAGCTTCACTCATAAGCCAGGGTATGCTGGGAAGAAACTCAGTATCTCAAACTTACTCTTTATGCTCTCTTCAAACACTTACATTCTTCCAAAAAGCTTCATTCTGGAGTTCATACGATGTAACATGTGCAGGCAACATATCAAGGTACACTTGGACATTCTTTTTAAATCAGGATGATAGGGCCCAATACAAGTGGACTATTTCTATCTTTCTATAACCATTTTTTTGGGTCTGACTGTACATCTTGGTAATTAATGATCTCGCTCAATAAGTAACACAGGTATTGATGATTCTATTAACAATGTTACTGTTTTTCTCCTTTAGCACCGTGTCAAGTGTTCTTGCAGAGCTTCTAATTTGGAATGGGAATGTCCCAACGTCATTCTTTGCAATTCTCTCTGGGTTGTAATTTTAGCATTACTCTGTCTGGGATGGTAATACTTAGTGATACTCAGTTTCCAGTGAATTAGGTATGGCACCATATCGAATATTTTAATAAAATGGCTCTGATATCCAGACAGCAATGTCAGTAAAATAGGTGAACCTTGTCTGGACACAGTTATTGAAATTAAAGTTATTAAAACAATTTTCAGAAAATAAAATGTAGTCTTTGCATACTGCTTCAGTGAGAAATCTGGGATTGATGTGCTGCACAGTTTTTCAGTAAGGGGTGAATAGACAAACTTACGTGCATGTCAGTGTCAAGATGTTTTGACCTATTCTTTGTCTTCATTGTTTTAAGAGTTGGAAATGCCTCACATAAGTATGATGTCAAACGGAATTAAAATATCAGAAGCCTTATTTATGATTGAATACTCATATTTCAGAGAAATCCAGAATAAATCAACAGAGCAGTCAAGGAATATCAATCTTAATTTGGTATCTGAAGATATATCAATTAACTCTTCTCTTTCTATAGAAGTTAAGCTTGATGCTGTGTTGCTTTTGTGTTCAACAGGTGAAATCACCCACTCTATTCCAGTGTTTGAGACAGATAGGAAATATTTTTTCAACCCTGCTTGAAGATCTGACAAGTGATCAGATAACATTTTTAAACTGAACTTTTCTTAGCATTCAGATAGGTGGATCAATGACTAGTGGGTTAAGCACCTCTACCAGCAGATGGAGTCTGAGCAAAGCTTATGTCATGGTGTATATACCCTTACACTGACGACAGCCCACCAGTATTCTCAGTCTCAAGGAGATGGTGGTTCCCTGTACGTACCAGGATCAGTCCAGACTGCTGGGTTGTGCCTCCCCTCCAGCAGATGGAGTCAGAGAAAAGCTGAAAGGCACCCCCTAGATATACCGGTGTGCCTCCTGCGATCCCTCAGTATTTTCTCTGACTCTAGCAGATTGAGAGGCATAACTTGCGGTCCTGATCTCTCGGTTTTCTACATTACTTACAGGTTTTGTTTGTTGGAATTAACCCTGACTAGATCAAGTAGTTTGTTCTTCCTTGTCTGTCTAGTTTAAAAAAAAAAAAGAAAAAAAATTGATTTTGGATTCAGGGAAGCTGGTCTTGTTTGTTGGGGTATTCGCGCAGCGAGGTAGCAATCTTGCGGGCAGGCTTGTAGGGCACTGCCCTCTAACTAGTTACCCAGAGCTAGGATAGTCCCAGGGGACAGGGGGAGAGCTTACCGGTGGGCCGGTCACCCTCCCCCCACAGTGCACATCTTCCAGAGGATTCCTCTGAAGGGGGCTTGTACTCAGATTTAAATAATCTTTAAAAAAAACAAAACAAAAAAAAAAAACTTTGTGCTCTGTGGCCGCGTGAGTCCTGCTGGGGGCAGGCAGTGAGCCTTTTCATTTCAGCCCCAGCCTGCCATCGATCGGTCCCGGGACTCCGGAGGGGGTGGCTGGTTCACCCGGCGCGATTCTGCAGCTGTGTAGTGCTTACCTTTTTGGCGCGCTTTTTGTGGCAGCTTCTCTCCCTGCGTCGCTATGCCGCGTTCTTCGGCCTGCACGGCTGGTGGGGGGGGCGGGGGTGCGACTCTCCCGAGAGGGTTTCTGCTCCCGATGCCTTCCCGGGGGCAAGGGACCCTCTCGGGGGCCGAGCGCTGCCCGCAGGTGGTCTTCCCCTGCTTCTTCGGCGCGGCCCCGGAGGGTTGCTGGATCAAGGTTGGCAGCCCCGCCTCCCATAGAGGAGGAGGCGGCGGCCATTTTGAACACGTTGAAATCAGTAGGTACAGCGTCGGAGGAGGATGATTTCCCTCCTCCTTCCCTGCCGGCGCTTAGCCCGCAGAGCACAACCGGGTTTGAGGTTCCTCGACACCCCCTCCTCCCGACCCGCGAAAAAAACAAAAAACAAAAAAAACAAAAACTGGTAAGGGCATTTTCCTCGACGTTTGTGCCTTTAAGGCACAAGCCCTTTTTGGAGGCAGCTGGACCCTCTCCCCCGAAGATTCCCAGGTCGGCACCGGAGCTGGGGGGAGAGGGGGGGCCCCCCTAGGATTCCCAGGTCCGTACCAGAGCTGGGGGGGAAAGGGGGCTCAAAGTCCTCACACGCAGGGGGCTGCGGCAGTTCCGGAGGTACCGGATCCCTACAGTCAGGGGGCTGTAGAAGGGGCTGACCCCAGGTCCTTCCTTTATTGGGAAGGACGAATTGAATGTTTTTTTAATACAGCATGTTTTGAAGAGGGGACCCCTGTGAACTTTTCCCTTTCACCCCAAGTTGCTGCAGATTGTATATAAGGAATGGGACATTCCTGAAGCCTCTTTGCGGGCAGGGCTATGGATAAGCTGTACCCATTGCCGCCTGAGTCCTTGGACCTTCTCAAAATTCGTGGATTTGGCGGTCACGGCCATAATAAAGCATACTACCATCCCCGTGACGGGGGATAGCTTTGAAAGGTCTCCAAGTCCGAAAGTTGGAGGTCTTATCGTAACGTATCTTTGAGGTGCCGGCCCTAGGTGTCCAGGCGGCGGCCTGTAGTAGCCTCATACCGCGGGCCACGCTTCGCTGGATTCAGCAGATGCTTACAGTCCAGGATCTTCCGCCGGATGAGGCGGAGCAGGCCAATTGCAGGAAGGCTGCGGTGGCCTACACGGCGGATGCCTTATATGATCTTCTCCGGACTTCAGCTCGTACTATGTCTTCTGCTGTAGCCACCAGGCAGTAGCTGTGGCTCTGTCGATGGGCGGCAGATCCTTCCTCTAAGTCCCATCTGGGTTCCTTTCCCTTCCGGAGAAAGTTGTGGTTTGGGGACGAGCTGGATCAACTCATCAAAACCTTGGGGGACAACAAGGAGTATCACCTACCTGAAGACAAGCCCCGGCAGTCTCGATCCTTCGGGAATTCCAGGGGTTGAGCTCGTAGCCAGCGCTGGTTCCGCCTGGAGAGGGGTGGGGCTTTTCCCCAGAGACAGCAGCGAGCGGGATCCTCACAGGCTTTCACCCCTACCAAGGCTACTCAATGAAGGCATGCAGACCCATTCCTCGCTTCTGCGAATCGGGGGTCGGTTGTACCTATTTTGGGAGGAATGGGTCAAGATAACCTCGGACCTGTGGGTCCTCGACGTGGGAAGTCGAGGTTATGCATTGGATTTTACTTGTCCGCTCTGGGATCCTTTCCTGGTGTTCCCCTGCGGCCCTCCGGAAAGGAGGGTAGCTGTGGCACAAACCTTGAACCGATTACGGGCGCTAGGGGCGGTGGTCCCAGTCCTGCCAGCCGAGCGTCGCACTAGCCTGTATTCGATTTCCTTCATAGTTCCAAAGAAGGAAGGCGCGTTACAGGCCGATTTTGGAGTTAAAACAGATCAACAAGACCTTACGGGTTCCCTGTTTTCGTATGGAAACGCTGCGGTCTGTCATTGCGGCCATCCACAAGGCAGAATTTTGGCTTCTTTGGATCTAACCGAAGCGTATCTCCATATTGGCATCCAGGAATGCCACCAGAGGCTCCTGAGGTTCAAGGGGCTGGGTCTTGAGCCCTTACATTCGGGTTAGCGACTGCCCCCAAGGGTTTCACCAAGGTTCTGGTGGTCGTCATGGTTTTTTCTGCGCCGTCAAGGGATACTAGTTCATCCCTATCTCGACGATTGGCTCATCCGAACAAAATCGGAAGTGTGGTGCAAGCAAGCAGTTCGGTTAGTGGTAGAGCAGCTTCAGTCACTAGGTTGAGTAGTCCACTTCGTGAAGAGCCAGTTGAAACCAACTCAGCACTTGGAGTTTCTCGGAGCCCGATTCTATACTGCGCTGGGTAAAGTTTCCCTGCCCCATCATCGGCTGGTCGATCAGATGGCGCAAGTTCAATCTCTGTTGGATCTGCGGCTGCCTACGGCCTGGGTTTATTTACAGGTCGTTGGTCATATGATGTCTGCTCTGGGGATGGTACCGTGGGCCTTGGCGCGTGTGCGGCTTTTCCGAACAGTGCTGCTTTCTCGCTGGGACCCTAAGTCCGAGGCGGACGACATGTTACCATTGCTGGAGCCGGCCCAGTCCAGCCTCGTGTGGTGGCTGATCCCGGACCATCTTTTGAAGGGGGTGGACTTGGAACCTCCACCTTGGATAGTCGGGACGACGGATGCCAGTCTGTCCGGCTGGAGGGGCTGGGTGTCACTCCCGAGCGGTGCAGGGGAAGTGGTCTCCTCACCAGACCTCCTGGTCCATCAACCGTCTGGAGACCAGGGCGGTCCGTCTGGCCTTGCGTCACCTTCTTCCGATGATTCACGGTCGAGCGGTGCGAATTCTGTCGGACAACGCGATTACTGTTGCATATATAAACAGACAGGGGTCATCCGGTGATGGCCGAAGCGTCATTGTTAATGGCCTGGGCGGGATACTATTTATCCTGTATCACGGCCACCCACGTTGCAGGAGTGGACAACCTTCAGGCGGATTATCTCAGTTGACAGCAACTAGACGTGGGAGATGTCAGCCGAGGCGCTGTATCTCATAACTCAGCGATGGGGGAACTCCGCACTTGGATTTGATGGCGACTCGTTTAAATGCCAAGGCGGCGCATTTCTTCAGCCGAAGACGAGAGCACGGATTATGTGTTTCCTCCGTGGCCTCTAGTGAGAAAGGTGTTGAGGCGCAGAGTCCCATTGCCGTCTGGTGATTCTCATGGCGCCGGAGTGGACACGACGCCCGTGGCTCGCGGATCTCTTCACTCTAGCGGTGGACGGGCCGTTGCGTCTAGGTCATCTCCCAAATCTACCTCACCAGGGTCCAGTGTTTTTCGATCAAGCGGATCGCTTTTGTCTAGCGGCTTGGCTTATGCGAGGCGACAATCACGGAAGAAAGGTTATTCGGAAGCAGTGATATCTACCTTCCTTCGGACACGCAGATCCTCCACCATTTTGATTTTGCGAGGGTAGGGAAGGTTTTTGACTCAGGGTGTCGTGACTTACATATTGCGCCACGGCAGGCTTCAGTGGGCCATATCCTTACCTCCTTTTCAAGATCGTTTGAAAAAGGGATTGGCCTACAGTTCTCGTGTTCAAGTGGCGGCTCTAGGCTGCCTGAGGGGCAAGGTTAAAGGATGTGGCTTGGTTTTTTTTTTGCATGGAGTTCGGAATTTGCGTCCACCGGTGAGAAGCCCTTGCCCTTCCTGGAACTTGAACTTGGTGCTCCGGGGTCTCTGTTCGGCCCCTTTTGAGAAGGTTAAGAGGGCTACCTTGAAGGATTGACGCTCAAGACGGTGTTTCTAGTGGCCATTTCGTCGGCGCGTCGTGTCTTGGGGTTTCAGGCACTTTCATGCAGGGAACCGTTCGTGCTTATTTCTCAGTCTGGAGTGTCCTTGCGTACCGTACCTTCGTTCTTGCCTAAGGTGGTGTCAGCCTTTTCACGTTAATCAGACAGTGGATTTGCCCTCCTTTTCCGAGGAGGAGTTAGTCATCGCAAGGTCGGGACTTGAGGTGGTTGGATGTCCGGGTTCTCCTGCGATATTTGGAGGTAACTAATGAGTTTCGACCGTCGGATCACCGGTTTCTGTTGTGGCATGGGCCCAAGAAGGGTCTTCCGGTCTCCAGGACAACTATCGCACGTTGGTCGAAGGCCGCAATCACGTCCACTTACATTGGTTGCGGTAAGTCTGTCCCTGATGGGCTTAAAGCTCACTCTCTGAGATCTAAGGTGACTTCCTGGTCTGATAGCCAGTTCGTGTCTAGACAGGAGATTTTCAGGGAGGCCACATGGAAGTCCTTGCATACGTTTGCTTGCTAGGATGTTCGTGGTCCGCCAGAGAGTCCTTTGGAAGCACGGTCATTCGAGCGGGACTCCCGAGGTCCCACCCCATTTAAGGCGGCTCTGGTGCATCCCAGTAGTCTGGACTGATCCTGGTACGTACAGGGAAAGGAAAATTAGTTTCTTACCTGATAATTTTCGTTCCTGTAGTACCAAGGATCAGTCCAGACGCCCGCCCAAGTCTTTTTCAGGAGAGTCTGCTCGTACCTTGTTCTGTGTCTGCTTACTTTATTCACAGTGTTTTACATTGCCATGTTGGATAATAAGTATGAATGCATCTTATACGGTAAGTTGTTCTAAGTTTCGTCTCTGGTTCGAGGCATCCGTTCTGTTTAGACACATAGGGATTTGTGTTTTATGTCCTTCGGGGCACTGTTTCTACTTGATCTGGTCAGTGGTTGGGTTGAATTGGTAACTTATTCAGCAGAGGTATTTAATTATTTCCTTCTGCTTTGATATCAATTATACTGAGGGATCGCAGGAGGCACACCGGTATATCTAAGGGGTGCCTTTCAGCTTTTCTCTGACTCCATCTGCTGGAGGGGAGGCACAACCCAGCAGTCTGGACTGATCCTTGGTACTACAGGAACGAAAATTATCAGGTAAGAAACTAATTTTCCTACATGCATCTCCCTACTGGGGATGGGTTTTAAAGTTGTTTTTTTTTTTTTTTTTTTTTTTTTTTTGTAGGAAGAAAGTTGATTGCTCTTCTCTCCTGTTGTGATACCTTTATAATCCCTCCCTCAGTAGTTTCCTGAGGTGATATCTTCAGATCCCTCCCTCAGATGAGTGCCTTGGTCCGGTAGCTGGTTTCTGCCAGTGTGGACTTTGGTGTGTGTGGGAAAGCTAAAAGGCAAGTGGGTGCAGGAAGCAGAGCACAGCAGTGAAGGTCTATGTCCTCTTCCTCTGCAGCTGGTGACAGATTCTATACTCTGCTGGGACGGGCTGAGCTCAGGTAAAGAGTAACTTAAAAAAAAAAAAAGTAAGGGGGAGTTTGATTTTAGGGATTCCTCTCCCCTCTGGTCTCTCTGCTCTGCATACTGATCAGATGTCTGTTCCTGCCTTCGGGGGAGTTTGGGGACTCTGGCAGCTTGGAGAGTTGAGAAGTCTTCTGGGCTAGGACTCACTCTTAGGCTTAGATTGCTCACCATGTGGTAAGCTGCGGTGGCATTCATGCTTTTCTCTGGGCATAAAGCTGCCCTCTTCAGGTACGTTGGTTCGTGCTTATGTACCCGGCTGTGCATCTAGTTGTGTTCCTAGGCAGGTGCGTAGGGGTGCCTAGGCAGATGCTCAAGTTGCATACAGAGTGAGCACTCACGTAGGTGCTTAGTTGAGTGTCTACTTTTTCAAGCACCTATTGTGAGCACAGCTGGGTGCATAGTTCTCAGACATCTGTTGGAGTGTATTGACAACTCTATGGTCTTTGTGCTGCTTGCCATATTTGGGCATATCAGCCTGGAGTCCCCTCTAACATGTCAACACTCTTTGGAGGCTCAGGGATAATTGTCTCCATCTGATTTTACTAAGCTCAGTCCTTCCCAGCATAAGGGAATGAATGGAAAAAAATGCCAGAAGTTTTGCCCGAGTTTGGGGCTCCCCATACCTGTTTTTCAGTGGGGGAAGGTAGTTCAGTGAATGTAGGACAGACACCCCCTGGTTTTGGCATGGACCCCTCTGCCTTTTTTTTTTTTTTTTTTGGGTAGAATTTTTTTTTCAAGGGCTGCAATCAGTCAAAGGCCCCGGCCAATCAACAATTCAGGATCGCAGGCTGCGGACTCCTGCACACCTGGTGCTGCGAGTTAGCATCTGAGTACGTCTAGACCTGCTGCGAGACTTTGGGGAAAAAGGCTTACCAGGTAGGCGTGTTAAATGCGAAGATAGAGCAGCATCAGTCTTATATTGCACAGTATCTGAGTGCCTTCAGTCTTCGAAGCCTCACCTTGTCTTCCCCTCCTCAGAAGGGGCTACCCCACAGTCCTCCTCTGATTTGGAAGAAGGCCTGCAACACCTGCTGTGGACAATTTGAGACCTTTGAAACGTCAGCCCAAACATCAGCAGGGGTAATAGCAACCCAGAGGCTGGCTTGGTTGAGAGCTAGCGCCATTCGAAAGGATGTCCACGAGAAGCTTGCAAACCTGTGCAATGGTGACTAGTTTGGAGACAAGCATCAGGAGAACAGTCCCTCTGTTAAGAGCAGAAGGTGACTGTCCTCTCTCGCTCTCTCAAGTCTCTGGGGGAGCAGCAGAGCGCAGGTAGATGGTACCTACCATCACCCCTATCAGCAGAGGTGTCAATTTCAGGTGTACCCCACCTACTGCATTTGATGCGTTTTGACAGACCGAGCCAAGACTACAAACCTTAGCACAGCTCACGTGCTGCAGGCGCCCCTCTGCCTGTCGGATCCTGATGCTGTTAGGTCACATGGCAGCGGCCATATACATTTTGCTCACTCACCTGCATATGCGATGTTTGCAATGGGGCCTTAAGTAGCAGTGGATTCAGTTCATCCATCCACTCTCCCAGACAGTGTGCTGCACCCCCTATATGCAGAGGGAACTAAGGTGGTGGCTGGCACCAGCCACCTTAGGCCGGAGGATAGAATATCACCTCTCACTATCAAGTCATCTCACCACAAATGCCTCTACCAGGGGTGGGGGAACGCACCTCAGAACGCTGCAGACGGAAGGCCTCTAGTTACCGTAAGAGCGATATCAGCAGATTAATTTCCTGGAACTATGGGCCTTAACAAACTCCCTCGATGTTTCGCGGAGTCATTCGCGGCAAGGTAATCATGATCCACACACACACAACCAAGTGGCCATGTTCTAACAACAAAGGAGGGTCTGTTCCTTGAACCTATGCCAGGAAGCCTTTACAATCCTAGAGTGGACTGAAGAAATTGGTCTCCCTACATGCCACACACAGAATGCACCAGAAGCAGCAGTAGCTGCTGAAGCTTGATCCTCATGGTCCTTAGTCTTAGGGCCTAAATCAGGCTACTTTCCTCAACCTTGGAGGGGTAGGAAAAGTTGAAAATCACCACACCACTGATTGTTGTCTACCACCCGTAGGGTTGGAATTTATCCATGATACTTACTCTTCTCTTCCTTCTCAGAATTGGGAAGCAATTGGAACATGATTGTCTCTTTCCTCTGTGTGGCTCAATGAAATCTGCTGCCTGAGGTGAGAGATGAGATGACACCTCCCTCCGGAATCTCAAGGCCAATAGAATACATATCACCTCTTCTACCCTCTCTTCCCCCCCCCCCCCCCCACTCCAGGTCTCCCTCTTATCTTAGCCCCTATCTTCTCCACCAGTGTTCATGTCAGATTGGAAGATTGATTTGTAGCATGTTCCCTCCTCTCCAGCCTTTCCCTGCTTCAGAGTGCCTCTTAGCCAGGCTGCAGAGTAGGGAGGAGGCAGTGTCAGAGACATGAGCTTTTGTCCCTGCAACACTACTGCCAAAAGGGGCTTGCTCAGTGTCTTTCACTTCCCATCTGTGGCCTGGTACAAGTACTGCCATGCTGCCTCCACTCACCTGTTTCTTAGGATCCCTGCCTCCCCTTCTCCCAGCTCCAGTTTTATATACTGCTTGAGCCTTGTGGCTGTCTCATCTCATCATGGGGACAGTCCTCCCCCTGACCCCCCCCATGAGCTACAGCAATTCTCACGTAAGGAGCATAATTGCCAAACTTTTTGCTATTCTGATGTCAGCAGTGGGGCAGGCAGCAGAAACTCAAATAGGCAGTACTCACATAGTAGCAGAAACCAGGATGGGGACAGGCAGCAAAGACTCAAATAGGCTGCACTGCCGTGGCTTGTGCAAGATCAGCCACAGGGCCTCTTTCTCCCCCACCTTCCCCAGAAGCGATGCATATGTTAGTAGCGAGCTGCGGCGGCACTACCTATTTGAGATTTGCTACCTGCTGCAGAGACTAGGGCGGCAATGGTTCCAGAAAGGAGGAACTTCTACTTAGGGTAGCCTCGAGACAACTCACTTTACTGACCGTGAAGTGAACGAGGGGCACTCTGGGCTTCTGCCCTCCCTGTCTCCAGGGTGAAGAGGAGGAAGTGGCTGGACTGATTCCCTGGTTCTATACAGTGCAAACTTCTGATGCTCACAAAACCAGTCCATCAAAACAAAAAAGATTACAATGTGCAAGAGGACAATAGTAAACAGGGCTTTGAGAATAGGTGTAATGTGCAGCAGTCAAAGAACAAAATGTAACCCCTCAGCCAGGGGCCACCTTCCCAGCCCTGGAGAGCACTGGTTTTGCTCAACCAAGCTAGGTGAAAATTCGGTCTCTCTAGGAACCATGGGCAGAGGACACTTCTAATAAGAAAAATACTGTCTATATCAGGTTTGTATTCCAGAGAAAACAATTTATTGAAAAATTAACCAGTTCAGGAAAAAAACTTCAGTCCAGTTAGTACAGCAGGGAAAAAACCACAGTCCCCACACTCCCAGGGAATTTCACCAACTCACTTTCTCTTCACCTTCCCATATCTTCTGAAGGCTCAGGAATAAAGCTCCTAGTCTAATATTCTCATAGCTTCTTGCAAAATTTGTTATTCGGACATAAGGACTGGCTCCAGGACAGTTCATCCCCTGTCCCTTTATGTAGATGGAGCATTCTTAGCCTTGCATTGAAACCACAGAAGGGCAGCTCTCTGTCTCTGTTCCTAAAGGCCTTCAGCATAGTTCCTGTTCTGTAACTCAACTTTAACTTAATTTCTCTTCTCTTCATCCAACTTCTTGTTTTCTCCAACTTAGTTTTTGGGTACTTGCCAGGTTCTTATGGCCTGGATTGGCCACTGTTGGAAACAGGATGCTGGGCTTGATGGACCCTTGGTCTGACCCAGTATGGCATTTTCTTATTTTCTTATGTTCTTATGTTCTTAACTCTTTGAGATGCTTCTACAAATCCTATATTGCTTATAGGCCAATACAGTACAGTGCGCTCAGGCGGAGTGCACTGTTAACCCGTGTTTGGACGCGAGTTTTCGACGCGCTAACTTTACCCCTTATTCAGTAAGGAGTAATAGCGCGTCAAACATGTGTCCAACCCCCCCTCCCCCTGAAACTAATAGCGCCCACAACATGCAAATGCATGTTGATGGCCCTGTTAGTTATTCCCGCGCGATACAGAAAGTAAAATGTGCAGCCAAGCTGCACATCTTACTTTCAGAAATTAGCGCCCACCCAAAGATAGGCATTAATTTCTTTCTGCACTGGGAAAGTGTACAGAAAAGCAGTAAAAACTGCTTTTCTGTACACCTTCCGACTTAATATCATGGCGATATTAAGTCTGAGGTCCCAAAAGTTAAATCAAAAATTAAAAAAAAAATGTTTTTAAATCAGCTCGTGGGTTGAAAACTGGACGCTCCATTTTGCCGGCGTCCTTTTACCGAACCCGTGGCTGTCAGCGGGTTTGAGAACAGACGCCGGCAAGATTGAGCGTTGGCTGTCAAATCCGCTGACAGCCGCCGCTCCTGTCCAAAAAGAGGCGCTAGGGACGCGCTAATGTCCCTAGCGCCTCTTTTTACTGCAGGCCCTAATTTGAATAATTTTATTTACTGAATCGCGCGCACTGGAGTGTCCTGTGCGCATGCCAGGAGAGCGGGCGCTCACTCGCTCTCCCGTGATTTTTACTGTATCGGCCTGTTAGTATCGGTGCCTTCTTCCCATCTCCAAACCCTCACAGAAAACACATTTTATGCTTCATTTAGCACATACTCCTAATGGGCTGATCTGTGTTGTCACTCAACTTTAATGGCCTTACGCCCCTTATCCTTGTAGTTAATTTCTTTAGCTAGAAAATGCTCCATTAGAAAGACTAGCACAGTCTTTTGTGCACTCATTAATCTTGTGCAGTAGTAAGTTTTTTTTATAGTTAAACATAGAAAATAATGGATACTATTAGTATGCCATCTATTTGCCACAAATATACAAGAATAAGGGAAGAATAAAAGAAATTGATTTAATCTTTCTAAACAAGAGAAGGGGCAAGGCAGTCTGTGGTATATCTTGGGCTGTGATTTCAAGGAAGGTGATCAGGGAGGGGGAGGTGGCATATACAAGAAATTTCAACAAGGTCAATAGTTAACCTTCCTCATTTATTTAAGGTTGGTGAGTCAAGTGGTCCAAGTCAAGAGAGGCAAAAGTAATAGGGCCTCAGCTATGGGACAAAAGCTTCTAAAAATAGCCAGGATGTCTGGTTTTTTTTTTCCCCGCCATGAAGATCCAGAGATAAAGCCAGTCTCTAGATCTTTCTGGATTCCATACCTTCCTGGATGTCTATCCATGCACCAGCCAAAATAAATGGCATGAATCTCCTTCCTTTAAAGTGATATGTTGTACAGATTTGCAGATTCCTTGTTAATTTGTTCTAGATCTCATTTTAGATCTTTGTCCAAGATTTTCTCCCTTTGGTGACAAACTCAAGAGGAGTGAGCTTTCTTTCCTTGGATCTGGGCAAACGCTCTACTACAAAATTGAGCCGGGGCAAAAAAAAAAATCCAATGGCTTTTCAGCAAAGCAAGACCTTTCTACTGCCCCATTCATAACACTGTAGTGTAGCACCTGCAGCTCTTTTGCAGGCAAGAAGTTAACTTGTCTCTTCTTAGTTCTTTTTCCTTCTAGCACGGAGGTTCCCAACCATAATGCTACAAAACTTTTGCCAGAGATGGGGGTCTGGTCACATCAGGATTGTTGCTGGTGGCCTCTTCCCTTGTTCCCTGTGCAGTCACCTCTAGCCTGAGACTGGTAGGAGGAGTTGGCAAACAGCACATCTTACTTGCAGCTGTTTCCTCCTCTGGCTTCTCTCTAAAGTTAGAGTTCTGGGGAGCCAGTTAGTCTGGAAGTAATATGGGGCCCAGTGCAGTTTGGATTTCAGAAGGAAGCTAGCAGAGGAAGAGGCAGCAGCAATAGATAAACACTGTTTTTTCCCAATTTCTCTTGCTGGATGGAGGTGATCCTCAGTAGGGATGGGAAGATGTCGGAGGATTGAAGGGGGGAGGGGAAGAGAAGTTTAGAAATGCTATTAAGAACACATGTTTATGAAAGAGGAAATTAGTAATTTAATCTATTAATTTAATCCTGTTTATTTTTAATTCATTTTAAACATATTAAAACAGTTTTTATGAAAAGGCAGAAAATATTTCAAGGCAGGTTACAATAAGGACATTTATAAAAGTACATATAATATTGTCTTGTGTATTGTTTTAACAATATAGCTTCATAGATGCCTTTATAAGATGGAAATAATTTAGTGTCAGTTTCAGTCCTGGACTACCAGAGCAGTACTTTCATTATATACTGCTTCAGCTTTAATCTCATAGCGTTTGAAGATTATCCTGTTTTAGGCTGTAACTTAGTGTGTTTTGTGTTTTTTTTTTTTAAACACTAAAACCATCATAGCCCATAAATTAAGAGCAAACTGTTTGGGATAACCAGGTGCTCTTGCCTGGTCAGTCTAATTTCAGGTCATGTGCCGCTATAACAGACAGTCTCATATGATTATGCAGCCCTTAAGCATGCTGCTTCTCTGAACGGTTGCCACTGTGAAATCTGGTAAACGTTTAAATGTGCTTATTGCATAATGGAGTTGATAAACAGAAACTGGCTATCAGGTGAACTTGGGGATTAAGAATTAAACATAATTGGTTTTTCTTTAGACTAATGAAGATGGGTACCACCTCAGCATCAGGCAAATTTTTCTGTCCATCTGTTCTTTCCTCATGATGAAAATAAATCAAGTACTTACTTATTAGCTTATTATCTACAAAGATCACATCCTGAATTTTAAGACATGTTTGGTATACTTCTGGGTCAAAGATATTTAGTAAAAAGAATGACCATAGAATCTGTGAATAGCACCAAATTTATTTAGTAGAAAAGTCAATTTTCTTTGGTCATAGTTGGTACAATCACTAATAGATGGAAGGAGTTTTCCTTTTAAAGTCTTAACAAGCAATATTTCACTTAATTGCTTTTTTTTGTATATTAAAGGGGTGTTTTAGTAGTATAGAACTTGCACACCTTAAATCTGTGTGTACTTTGTGAAATTTGTAAACAGTTTTATGATGGCGAAACAGAATGATAGTATATAAAACTCTATAGATAAAATAAATACAAATACTTGATGTTGAATAGGGCTTACCAGGTTAGGGTGTGCAGCAAAAGGATAAGGGAGAAAAGTGAGAAGATAACTGCTGCTATTGTGGTATCTGAGGACACATCTTTCCGGCTTCTCTGGACATAACATAAGGCTTGCCGTATTGTGTTAGACCAAGGGTTCATCAAGTCCAGTATCCTGTTCCCAACAGTGGCCAAGCCAGGTCACAAGTACCTGGCAGGATCCCAAGGGATAGATAGATTCCAAGCTGCTTATCCCAAGAATAAGCAGTGGATTTCTGCAACTCTCCCTTAATTTTTTTTTAAACTTTTTATTTAACAAATTTTTCAATACACGTAAAAGCGTGTATGTGTGTCCATTGCATCAGGAAGTCATTGACAAATATTGTAAACAATAACAAGTAGTCTCCCATTCAACAAAATAGCAGTGAATTAGTTTGACAGAAATCATAAGGGCCCCAGATCTTCTGGTACTTAAAATGTTCATTTTTAACAGCAAACATAAACGTTCAATATCTGCTATTTCCTTGACCTGATCCCGCCAATGTCTTAAATCAGAGTTAGATTTCCAAATGTTAGCTAAGGTGAATCTAGCAGCCAACAACAGTTGACCCATTAGAGGGTGATATTTTCTAGGAACTGACAAACCCACCCATCTTCCAAGTAAAACCCAGTGTGGGGGGATACTAACGGGGGAACGCAAAATATCAGTAATTTCTTCTTATTTGACTCCAAAAATGATTGATTTATTTAAATCACCACAGCCTCTCCAGCACAGTGCTGCAGCATCTTCATGTATTCTACCATTAAAAAAAAAAAAAAAAAAAGAGGGGGGGGGAGGCTTTGGTAGGCTCTGGTCAACAATCGGATCATGAGCTCCACACTTAAGACAAAAGGAGCTATGGTGTGCTGTCAGCCAGATATGTTTCCATATCTTGGAATCATTAGCAGTACCCAAATCTATATTCCATTGCTCTATCAACTTCTGGATTGTTTCTTCACCATATTTATGAAGAAGTATACCCCACTATAGAGCCATTATCCCCTTGGCAAAAGTATGTCACCCAAGTAGGTTTCCAGTTTAGACATAGACCTCAGTGGAGAGGAGATATCCAGATAGGTAGCTAAGATCTCCCTTAATCATTGGTGATGAACTCTTGAGTCAGGTAGATCATATTAATCACATAAATCTTCAAATGATTGAAAACCATCTTTGTCCCAAAGTTGCTTGATCATACAAAACCCATATTCCTTCATAACTTAAATTCTGCTGAGAAAGTTTATCCCGAGATGCAGGTATTGTCATAAATTGGAGCAAGAGGTAGTAACTCTTCACCCATAATCCCAAGAAAGTGCAAGACCTGTGACCACACTTCAAGAGTATGGGAAATAATAGGATTTTGTCTACTGGCCCAACATCTCTCTGGTGAAACCAGGGGGAGGAAGGGCAATATGGCTAATGAAATGCCCTCCAATTACACTCACTCCAATGCTACCCACAGGGTGTCTCGATGACATGCCCAAGCTTTAAAATATAACCTAGCTGCCCAATAGTAGACCCTTAAATTAAGGAAGGCCATACCACCCTGCTGCTTGGGCATGCACAATTGAGCAAAACCAATGTGTGTGTGTGTTTTACCAAATAAACTTCAACATGTAACTATCTATTTCATCAAACACCTTCAATGGAATTGAATAAGAAATATGTTGAAACAACTATAGAAGCCTAGGGAGGATGTTCATCTTGAGTAAATTAATCCTCCCAGCCCAAGAGACAGGGAGGTCCGCCCATTCCGTTAAGTTTTTCTTGATAGAACTAATAAGACCCGCATAAAGTTTGAGCCAATCTTTAGGAATAAAAATACCCAGATACTTGAATCTGTCAGTCACCCTCTGGAAAGCACACAGACAATCCAGAAGATAAACTCTCTCACTTCGGATTTGCCCAATTAACTTTATAACCAGTCAAGTTCCCATAGAGTTGTATAAACGCCAACAACTCTGAGGCAGAAGTCCGTAATGAGGTCAAGTAAATTAAAACGTCAGCATAAGGGTATTCAGAACAAAATATCCCTTATCTTAACCCCCCGGATCAACAGGCTGGAATGGAAAACAGCAGCCAAAGGCTCAATAGCTAAGTCGAAAAGCAATGGTGATAGGGGACAACCCTGCCAGGCTCCATGCATGATTGGGGGGGGGGGAAAGAGAAGGAAGATAAAGAGCCATTAATTATAAGCCATGCTCTAGGATTAGCATACATAGCATGGATCCATTCGAGAAACCGGGTAGGTAAACCAACAATACAAAGAACCTCTTACAAGAAGGCCAAGATATCTGGTCAAAGGCCTTTTCTGCATCTAAAGATGGTTCCTGAAATTCCCCTTTTCTTAGCCAAATTAATAATAATAAACAATTGTCTGGTATTAAAAGTAGAGACCCTCCCCTTTTACAAAGCCAGTTTGGCCACTCTGCACTAAATAGGGAAGTACAGGCTCCCGACACAGTTGCAAAACCTTAGCTAGGATCATCAGATCTGAATTAAGTGGTGATATTGGCCTATCTGAGCTGCATTCCTTGGGATCTCATCCAGGTTTAAGTATAACGTTCCTAAACTGGTTGCTGGGTCCCCACCAAAGTTGTAAAGAGGTATTAAGAAAGGAATCACCTGCGCAGATTTTTTTGAAAAAGTCAATAGAGTATCCGTTCGGCCCTGGACATTTACCACCAGGTAGGAGCTTGATTGCATTCTATATCTTAAAAGCAGTAATTGGGCTGCTAACAATTCAGCCTCAGCAGTAGACACCCCTGGAAGCCCAAGGCTGTCTAGAAACCGAGAGATGTCATCCAAGGGAGTCTGAGTGGAGTCTGAGTATAATTGAGAAAAGTATTGCAAAAAAGCCTTTTCAATACCCTTGGGGGTTAGAGATATCCTCACACTTGACCACCTTTAATTTGCAAAATAGGGGTTATCCCAGCTTTCTTTTGCACTGCCCATGCCAAGAGGGCCCCCATTTTATTCCTGTGCTGATAGAATTTCGATTGACTAATTTGAGAGCACGTTCAATTTTCTCAGGAGAACGCAACTTCCTCCGATAAGCTTCCAACTTTTTATAAGTATGGGTAGGCAGTCACGCTTATGCTGATCTTCTAATCGTTTAATTGTAATAGTTATGGCTTGAGCCTTAGCCAAATGCTCTTTTTAAAGAAAACTTGCAAAAATTAATTTGCGCTGGAACCAAGCCTTAATCGTTTCCCATCTAAGAACTGGGGAGTAATCCTCAATCTGTTTGAAGGTGTTAAACTCTGAAATAGCATCTTTCAGTAGAGCATGAAAATGGGCATGTCCCAATAAGGCAGTATTTTTAGATGCCTCATAGGAATTCGAGGATGTATTTCCCCAAGAGACTAAGTGCCATTGGCGAGTGATCGGATAAAGTGCTGACTAAAATATCACTCCCATGGATTTTAGGTACTAGCAGAGAGAAGCAGAGAAAATAATCCAATCTACTATACATGATGTGCCTAGGAGAGTAGAAGGTATAATTGCAGGCCATCTGATATAAAAATCTCCATAGGTCTGTTAAGGCAAGTATCTATAAACTCCTTAATAGCAGATGCCACAGAGTGTTTATCAGGCCGAGACTATTTATATAAAGCTGCATCTGAGCATACATTCCAATCTCTACTGACTACACAACTGAGCGGTTCCAAAAACCACAAGGGTATCTAGCAAGCCACAATAAAATACCCCTTGGTCATATTTGGGTCTGTATACAGTCGCTAAAGTGAGAAGAATAATTAAAGTTCACAATCAAGCAAGATATGACCATCTAAGTCTTTATGCTGATGTCTCACCTGGAGAGGTAGACTTTTTTTTTTTTTTTATCTCTGTATACACCCCCCCCCCCCCTACTGTGGGCATTATAATAGTAGTACACTGCTCCAGCCCAACCTTGCTTCAACTTTTCATGCTCAGTGTTTGTGTTTCCTGGAGCATAAGAATCTGAACTCCTTGCTTCTGCACAAATTGTAAAATGTGCTTCCTCTTAACGGGAGAGGAAATTCCCCTTACATTCAGGGAAATACACTTAATTAAATTCGCCATAGCACCAACCTGATATAATCAGAAAAATATTGATACTGTGTATATTAAGAATAAAGAAGCAAGTTGGGGTAGAACTGAATGTATCGGAGAAAAAAAAAATCATATAAATAAATCTTGTCATAAGCAACAGTGCAAAAGCCTGTCTGCAGTGTACAAATCAAAGCAGTTGAGCCACAAACCAACAGATTACCCACAAAACCTACCCTAATACCATCCCCACCCTCCTTCTAGCTTGCACTCATGCCATTGAGAACCATCCAGACTGAAGGAGACTAGTCACTAATCCAACCAATCCCAGTTTCCTACCAAGAGCGAAACCCTTCTCATCCGCTGCCAAACAACTAAACCCCAGCAGGAGAAGCCACCAGTTTAAGCCCTTATAAGTACCCAGAAAATGCCACCTAATCACCCTCATGCCTTCACTGCATCCTCCCTACGTATGAGGACATTTATCACAGATGTACATTCAATAGAAAGATAATGAACATTGAATATAAGAAAACAAAATGTATGTTGACCCAGCACAAGAAAAAGTAAACATATTAGTAATAACTGCCCCCAGCATTACAATACCAGCAAAGGAAGTGTCTCAGCAAAGAAAAAATAAGCCATAAAAATCATAGGAGGGAACATAGGTAGTCTTTGAATGAGAACTTGTGTGCATAGTCTGAAGTACCAAAAAACTTCAAAGGCAAAAATACAAAGCTTAAATGAAACGAAAAATATACTCCAACATCCAGGAAGTTCAGGCCCCAGTTTACATCAATAAGTGTCTGTCTGCAAGTACAGGAGAGAATTCCACCATCAATCAGCAAATGGCCTAAACAGGTCCAAACAAGGAAAAGTAGATCCAGAAAAAGCCTTGGCTTTACCTCCCCTCCCAATGCCTCTTGGTCAGGATCACTTGAAACACTCGTCAACACTAACTCCCGCATTATATGAGAATCAGGTTGATCACTGCCATTGCAGAGAAAAGAGGAGTACCCCTGATCAAGAGGGGGCATTAGCATTGTTGTCTTATTCATTTTTCTGCTTCTTGGACTGTGTTCATAATCACAGACTGGCCCTGGGCAAAGATCTTTAATTTCGTAGGGTACGGCAGGGCATCTTGCAAGTTCAGCTTTTGCAAACCTTTTTTGACCCCTGAGAAGGCCTGTCAATGATGGCATTGCAACTCCATCGAAAAATCAGGAAAGAACATGATCTTATTTATTTATTTATTTCGGATTTTTATATACCGACATTCTCAATACAAGTATTGAATCAGGTCGGTTTACATAGAACAATAACTGTCGCAATAAAGGCGTTACATTAAACAGCGTTTCTTAACATATATTTTCTTAACATATCACATATAAATATAACTATAAATACAACTTAAATATAAGTATAAATACAACTTAACTTAAATATAAATACAACTTGAATATTACATAAACAATAATAATAATGATGATAATAACTCGTCGACAGGACGAAGATCAATATCAGGAATGTTTAAAGCGTGAATAAATATCTTGAATAATTGGAGGGATAGTCTAAATTGTGATGTGAGGGTACATATACCTTGTTGAAATGCAAAATCCGAGTTATGCATGAATTAAAGAAGACTGAATCAGAGAGGTAGTCTTAAACAGGTGAGTTGTTCAGGTCTGGCGTGGTTGGTTCTTGAGGGGAATATGGGTGATCGATGATCTACAAATCTTTCAAGATCACGGGCTGCAACCAGAATTTTGCTCTTGTCCATGTAATTATGTAGCTTTATAATAGCCTGTGGGTGATTGCTGTGCTAGTTCAGAGGCCAAAGCTCAATGAGCTCGGTCCAATTTGATGTCTCCTCCAGTCTGGCGATGCAGGAAGGTCAGTAGCCATGTTGAAAAGAATGCTACTGCATCAGAACCTTCCATATACTCAAGAACACCAAGAATCCGTGTTACATCGGCACAAACAGGTTTCCAAGTCATCAGTTTTCACCAATATTGCCTTGTGATATACTTTATCAACTTTAGCACTCACTTATGAGACCATTTCCATGTCTGCCATCTTGGCCTCCTGTTCCTCAATGTGCGCTGCATTTTCCTGACCGAGATTAGAGATCGGCCTCCTTTTCTACTGTGATGCCAAAACGGGAGTCTAGATTGTGAGTAATCTCTGAGAATTGTTCCATAAGATCAATCTTGCATCCATTGAGATTTTAGTATCATTCTCCAAGGCAGACTCTTCGGCCTCAGACTACAGACCACACCGCATCCTCAGCCGTTTTAGGTTGCTTATTCCCTTTATCAGCCCATAACTCAGAGACCAATCGTTTGCTCTATTCTTTAGCTGAAGACATCTTAGTAGAAAAAGTAAGATTGTGGCGTTAATCTAATTAATATAGATAGGCCAGAGTGGGAGTGCTGTCTGTAGGGTCAGCACATGACCGGAAGCAGCAACTCTCCCTTAATTGTTAATGTACTTTTCCTCCAAGAACTTGTCCAAATTTTTTTTTTTTTTTAAATGAAACTATCATTTCTGGCATGGGTATATTTCTTACATCTTGGTGAATACTGAAGCAAAGAATTCATTTAGTCTCTCTATTGTGGCTTTGTCATCCCTAAGTGCTGCTTTTACCTCTTGATCATATAATGATCCAACTGACTCCCTTGCAGGCTTTTTACCTCTAAAATACCTGAAAAGTTTTTGCGCATTTGCTTCCATAGCAAGCTTCTTTTCAGTCTCTTTGCCTTCCTTATCAATGCTTTGCATCTCACTTGCCAGTGCTTATGCTGTTTCCCGTTTTCTTCATTCGGATCCCTTTTCCATTTCTTGAAAGATGTTCTTTTAGATATAGTCTCTCACCTTTCAACCATGCTGGTTGTTGGAACATGCAAAAGTACTTGATCTGTTGGGTGAGGAATGGTGGTAGTTGCAAATGAGGGAAACACCCTATGGTATATCATGCAGTAAGCATTCTTTTGCATTTTAAACACAAGATGCATCAAAAGCTTGCATGGTACTCAATGCATCAACTGAGAGTATACAGACACGCCTCGCACGATGCATTAATGTATCATTTGATGTATTCTCATTGCACTCTATGCATGAAGTATTGACGCTCAAAACATCAGAGCATTCAATGCACAACCATTCAAGCAGCATACATCAAAGCTCTCAATGCAGGCTGCACTGAAGTATTCTGTGTCGAAGTCCAAAAGGAAACCTACCATGCAGAGTATATTGAAGCATCTGCACTGACAGATAATTTGATTCAGAAGGGAAGTAACACAGATTTATCCATTGTTTCAAGTAATTATAGATTTTTTTTTTCCATGGATGCAATCACAGCTAGAAATGATCTTGGATGAAGGACCACATCCTTTTGAAGTATAACCCCTTTGTTACCTCCTAAAAAGTCCAAAGTTGGAGTATAGCATATGTCGATTCTACCAACTCAACCAGGAGAGCAATATGCACATGAGATCTTATGAGCAGCGCTACCAACTCAACTATAAGTAGTTTATGGTGCTTTTCCAGCAGAAGCACAGCTACGACTGCTACCTTCCATAGGCAACTAATAATGCTGTGGTTATCTGCTATATCATCTGCAAGCACCAAAACCTCTTAAATTGTCAATATCAAAATCCTGTTATAATGGTAGAACCCATTCCGAGGATGCTTCACTGCTAACACTAGCACAGAGATCACAACAGGCCGTGGACTTTTGTTTTTTTGTTTTTGCTTCCTTCATACTGTAGCTAAAGAAACCTACCTTCCCTCCAGCCTAACCAATCCTTTCATCATCCCCTGAAAGGATCATAGTAGGTGTACAGCCTTTACAGACAGTCATCAGGTCAAGAGGTCTACACACAACTTCCATATCTTCATTTTAGACCTCACTCTCTCATTCTGTTCATTTGTCCTGGTCCAGCCATTATTCTTGTGTGTAGTCTCCTGGCAGCTCCACAGGCATTCTGTCTGATCTATCCAATCTGCCCCTAGGGCTGCTGGATCATGCATATCCACTAGAGGACTTAACATACTCCCACGTTGTGGAGAAGATGGGAACAGCCCTTAACATTGCAGTTCGAAAAGAGCCAGACTCCAGAGCAATGACTATGGGAATCTTAAAGATCCTGAAAATTCCTGCAGAACCATTAGCTTTATTAACCCACATAGTATTGAACTTGGTCCTCTTGAAGATGTGAGAATATTGCAGGTTTTTCAGTATCTATAATATCTTTTGTGTTCTCCAATCTATACTGGGGTTGCTTTTCCATATAGTGGCAATTGTAAACCAGGCCGCTAACAATGAGACACTAGGGTTCTGGTTAAACCCACCCACCTGTCCAGTAATCCCAGAGTTCTTGAAAAATTAAAAGAACAGCCTATGTCAGACATTTCTGGTCATAGACTTCCAGAATTAACTCCCAGGGCAGTCCCACCACATGTAGATATGTACCTAATTCCCCACGCACACTCCATCAACTGGGCCTAGCTCCCTTGTAGAGATCAGCAAAATGAGTACAGTAGGCCTTTGTAGTAACTTAATGATGATTTGACACTTTTGGCACACAAACTTTATGTACTGCAATCATAAACTTTTCTGGTGAGTGTGAATCAAAGTAGTCATTACATTTACTATTTAAATGATCAGTCATGCTAATCCAAATTTAGTGAACAGTATCTTAAGAATGGTTTGACCCAGTATGGCAAATCTTACAAAGGTCCATCAAGCCCAGAATCCTGTTTCCAACAGTGGCCAATCCAGGTCACAAATCATCTGGCAGGATCCCAAAGGGTAGATAAATTCCAATGTGCTTAACCAAGAATAAGGGGATTTCTGCAACTCTCTTAATGGTTAATGGACTCTTCCTCCAGGAACTTGTCCAAACTTTTTTTTTTAAACGCAGCTACACTGATAGCTTTCACCACATCCTCTGACAATGAATTCCAGAATGAATTATGTGTTGAGTAAAAATATATTTTCACTTATTAGCTTTAAATCTATTACCTGGTAGCTTCATTGTGTGTCCCCTTGTCTTTGTACTTTTCAAAAGAGGAAACAGATTAATTTTTACTTGTTCTATTCCACATTATTTTATAGACCTCTCATATCTCCCCTCAGCTGTATCTTCTCTCAAGGGGAATTCTTCCATTTCTTTTATCATTTTGGTCATCCTTCTCTAATTCTATTCTATTCCCTGATTTCAGAGAAATGCCTTGAGACTTTGTATCTAAATCAACAAAAAATGATTCATTTCATTAAGAGTCTGAAAAGGGGAAGAAAATGTTTATCGGACAATCCAAGTCCCTGCACAACTGAAAATATGCCATGACCCATCCTCCTGGTCAAATTCTTCCCTGAGGAATTAGAGGACTTGAGTCCTCTATCTGAGCTGGAACACTAATCCCTTTCTCTCTGTGCTGCAAACCCATAGAAAAATTAAGCCCACGTATTTCATGGGTTTGAAAAAATTGGAGATGGAAGCAATAACTTTTCAACCAAGAGTTGTTTGTTTTTTTTTGGTTTTTTTTGTTTTTTTTAAATACCTAAGGACAGCTTGCCATACCTCGAGTATGGGCAGTTATTGGACAATGACGAGAGGTAATCCTGGCTCCAGGGGAGGCTGATGGAGTAAAAAGAAAAAGAAGCTCCAGATCACCAGCAAACTCTATCTCCTGAGATACCCAGGAGGGTTTTAAACCAAGATTTCAAACATAGCCTAGAATCCCAATAATATTGAAGATTCGGAAAGTCCATGCCATCTGGATTTTTAGGCAACCACAGACTATTCAGTTTAATTCTAATTTGTTTATGCTGCCAGACAAATCTGGTAATTTTCCAGTGCAAATCATCAGAGAGAAACTGATGTTATAAGACAGATGCTGAAAAAGGTACAGCAAATGGAGAAGGGTACAAATTCTGCCAGCCCAGGAAATAGATCTTTCCATTTAGCAAGATTATGCTTAATTTTGGAAATTACGGGACAGGAATTAGCTGCAAAAGGGTCATAAGAAGGGACAACTCCCCAAGCAATTTTAAAGGCATTTCCCAGGGTATCTAATTTCTAATGCCCAATAGAACAATCTCCAATTTAGAATAGTTTACACTATAACCGCATAGCTCCCCATTCTGACGGAGAACATCCATAAGGACAGGGCCAGATGATGGATTCGCCAAGTTAAAGGAGAATGTCAGCAGCATATAATGAACTTTTTTTTCCTCCCTATTTGAAAATCTTTAATAGCCAAAGCATTATGGATAGCTGCTGCAAGGGGTTCAATAACCAGCTCCAAAAGAAGACAGGTAGCTCTGGTCCTGGAATACAGTGCTTTTAATCCAGGTGAAGAACAGTCAGAGGCCAAAGCACTCAAATATTGCTAATAAAAAGGGCCAGAACACCTTATCAAAGGCTTTGTGCCAAGTGAATGACCATCCCAGAAAAGCCTTTCTTCCCCACCGCCTGCATAATGTGAAACAGTTGCATGTTAGCTGTAGAAATCCTGTTATAAATCCAGTCTGCCCAATATGAACCAGAGTGGGCATAAGTCCTTCCAATCAAAACTGCAAAATCTTGGCTAGAATTTGTCGATTTATCAAGGAGATGGGACAATAGGAATTGTATTCAGTAATATCCTTGCCCTTATAAAGAAAAGTGTGGCATCGGCCAGCTCTCTGGGTTGAAATCATCCATGCCATCCAAATTAAAAGTGCCTAAAAGAAAAGGAGCAAAATCAGTTAATCTTTGATTTTAATAAAACATGGCACCCATCAGGTCCTGGGCACTTGCTCCTAGGGAGAGCAGAGACAGCACACTGTCTCTCTGACATTGTAATGGGTGCTTTAGGTTTATCTGTGCTAGCAGATTAAGAGAATCCAGAAAAGATCTAATCACGTCTGAGTCTGCTCTCCCTGGGGCAGTTATAAAATGGCAAAATGTTGAACAAAAGCATTTTCAGTTTCAGCAAAGGTATGCTGTGAACAGCCTGCCCCATCCATAATAAAGGCAATTATGTTACTGCCAGCCTTTTTCTTCACTTCTGTAGCCAAAAAGGCACCTGTCTTGTTCCATGCACATAAATGTTTTTTAGAAAACATGAGTGCTCTATTCTGTCCTAGAGACTAACTCAGCTTGTACTCCTTCAAGGGTACACAGTGTTCTGGGAGAGCAGTCCACCTTATGCTTAGTTTCAAGTTCTTTCATTTTAGCTTCCAAAGCTGCTTGTTTAACCATATACTATTTATGTAAGTGGTTGTTTTCAGTAATTCACCCCTCTGAGATAAAGCTTTTAAGAGTTCCCATTACAGAGTATGTTTCTGAGTGAAATTCGGTATAATCAGAAACAGCGCTGACAACCATCTCCTTGAAATGACTGTCCTCCGCAACGAAGTATTTAAATAGTATATATGCACCCGAGTGTGAGACCAGCCATATTCAATGATGTCCATATGAGGTGATGATCAGAGAGGCTTCATTATAAACTATCCATCCCACTAGCCAAGAAACTTGCGTTAGTAGTACAGTGAAATAGTCAATTTGGTTTACATTTGATGTCTATTTGGGTGGTGAGAATAGTCCTGGCTAGTAGGATTCTTTTTCCTCCAAATATCCATGAGCCTAAAAGTGTCTTATCAAATCTTTATAGCCAATATTTTGGAAAGAGGCTTCTTGAGAGGAGGACTTGTCTAACTGCAAATTCTGGCAAAAATTCCAATCCCTGCCCATAATTAACATTGTAGAACTGAGGGTTAATAGTTTATCCCTTAGATTAGTGAAGAATTCACAACTATTAGAATTGGGGCCATAAACATTAATCAGCCTAAAGGAAAAGTATTAAAAGTAAAACATAAAATGGCACATCTCCCTTCAGGGTCTGACAGCATGAGTAACTACCAGTAGGAGTTGTTTATCACCTCAGCTATGTGAGTTAAAAGAATCAAATTACAACTATTCAACCCAACCAGAAGGCAGTCTGCTTTTGGTAAGGTGAGTTTCTTGCAAAAGAATATGGGCTGTACTTTTAGTGTATTGGAGGATTAGTTTCCTCTTGGAGATATGGTATGCACATTTAAGGTTTAGGATATTTAATTTGAAATCCCATTATAACATCTGAATAAAAAGGCACGAGTTAAATCCTTACAGAAAACAACTCCAAAAGATATATAGTAGAGCAAACACAGAATGTCTTAGTAACATAAAAAGCATACATTACAAATTGTGGCAAAACTGGCTGCCTGTTCTAACACTAAAACCCCATAAATTCCTTAAAAAAAAACCCCCAAAACCCCAGACATATAATATAACCCAATGGGTGACAGCCCTAACTAGTGTGGATCCCAGCCAACCCACCCTGGATAAGCATCCATATTGACAATCTAAAATCCCAATGGTGGGAATGCTCTCAGGACTAAGGGAACAGGTAAATCTTAACTAAGCAACTTCGATAAACTTTCCCTTTCTCCTATCCCTGCCAGCCCAGATTAAAACCCAAAATATATAATTAACAGATCTAAAAATGAAAATAATACAAGATGATGATAAATAGCTACTCCTAGTAGCGTTGACACATTTGACTGAAAAGCAGTTATTCATTTCTGTACAACCAGCAATTTGTATAAAAATGCACTAATCCAGAGTATATGATCCATTGAGAATCTCAAAGATAAGAGTTCATTTTAAGTTTATGAACAAATATCCACAAAAAACTGATGCTGGTAGTAAGCAAGTTCACTGCTAGGAGACCAAAAAAGATTGCTCGAGTAACAGTGACACCCATCCTTAAAGACCACTAAGTAGAGAGCTGTATAGCACTGTATCACCTTGATTCAGAAAACTCCTTAAGTCAATATACCCATCTAGACCACAGATGATATTGACCTGCTCTGTCCTTTGCACAACCACATGCTCAGTCCAGCAATGAAAAAACCATTGTGATATGCAGCAAAATTGCAAAGATGTCCAAGCACCTCATAAGAAAATCTGTCAGCCCCCTCCCACCTATTTTGTGAGCCATATTCACACAATTAAAAACTCAGTGCACTGCCGATAGGCAGACTCCTTAATTGCCACCAGCAGTTTTTCAGCAGCTTTTACGTCTGAGCATATGGCAAACTCCCATTAACTACTTCCCTTAGTTTAGCAGGCTAGATCAGAGCAGAACGTATTCCCAGAGGCTGGAGCTCGCTCTTCACTTTACCTGATGTTTGTTCTGAAGTGTGACGAGTCCTGAAATGTTTCCCTGATAGTGCAAATCTTTAGTACATCTCTCGTCTTTCAGAATTCTCTGCTTATCAGCAAAGTTGTGCAGCTACATAATGGCACATGGCCTCTCCAGCAACAGGTGCTGGTGCAATGCATTCAATCCATTTTAATGGTAGCACTTTTGCATTGCAGATCCAGAAGATCCAGCAGCTATTTTGTGAAAGAGATTGGGTCTGCAATGTTTTCAGGTAGGTTTGAATATAGGTGTATCTCGAGTGGTTCTCAAGATCGAGTTTAATATTTAATTTTCTTTAGTTTTGTCTAGTTTATCAATTTTAGCTCTTGCAGCAGTGAGCGAATCATCCAGATCAGAGATGTGCATCTCCATGTCATCAAGCCTGTATGAATTATCTCACACCACCTCCGCTAAATGAGCAACCTTATCCATAACACCAAGGTGTGAATCTAGCTTCTTAGTAATTTTCGCAGCAAAGATTTTCATTAACTTGTGGACATAAGCAGTACAGTATCTCCTGAAAAATCTGACTCTGCTGTATTTACTTCTCTGAGACTGTATCTGCAGCCTTTGCTGTTGGGTTAGTTGATACTTTATGCACAGCTTTAAGGTTTAGAGCCTTAATTAGCCCACTGATCTGGGATAGATCATTTTAAAGTGTAAGGGCAAATACCAGTTGTCTCAGGCTCTTGACCTGGCCTAGCTAGCACATAAATCTTCCCTAAACACATGCTTTTCCAGTCTTATTGCCTGTAGTTTGAATCTATCCTCTTTGCTTGTTTTTGGTCTTTCTAGTTTTCCTCTCTTTCTGCTTTTTTGTTTCTTTTAAAACTTTTTTCTCCATCAACAAAAAGGGCTGAATTAACTATGATGTATAGGTGATGTCATCTGATGGCACTGAATGAACTCTTCTATCTAGCTTAGTTGAGCTGTTAAAATCTATTGAGCGTGTGTATTCTTATTTATTTAAAGGTTTTTATATACTGCACATCGTATCGGTTTACATGGAACAGTTTAGTTAATGAGTAACAGTTACATGGAACAATTTGGTTGCATAACATAAGAGGTAAATAACTGTTAATATAGTAGTAACTAAAGACATAGTAATAACTGGTAACTTTGGACATAGTGCTAAATAAGCTTGGAAAAATTGGTAAATTTCAGAGCAGAGAATTAGCAGTTTACATGAGGGGGAATGGGGGTAGTTTACAAATCAATTAAGTGATATGGAGGGGGTGGAGTGTAGGGTGGGTTGGAGGGCAAGGGAAGGCAGTGGGGGGGGGGGGGGGGCGCGTTACGGCTAGGCTAGTTTGAAGAGCCACGTTTTTAGTTGTTTTTAATTTCTATGTACAAGGTTCCATGTGGAGGTCAGGTGGCATTGAGTTCCAGTTTATGGGACCTGCTATTGAGAGTGCTCTGTCCCTAGTGGAGGAGTGTTGTGTGATTTTTAGGAGAGGGTATGTGAAGGGTTCCTTTATAGGCAGATCTAGTTGGTCTGTTGGATGTATTGAAGTGGAGTGAGTCGTTTAGCCAATTGATGTTCTGGTGATGTATAAGGGAGAGGGTTTTGTAGAGAATTCTGGAGGAGATGGGGAGCCAGAGGAGGTCTCTTAGGATAGGCGTGATGTGGTCTTTTCTATGAGTGTTGGTGAGTATTCTGGCGGCCGCATTCTGTAACAATTGGAGGGGTTTGATGGTAGCGGAGGGGAGGCCTAGGAGGAGGGAATTACAGTAGTCTATCTTAAGAGAAGATTATGGTTTGTAGGACAGTGCGAAAGTCATTGAAATGTAAGAGAGGTCTTAATTTCTTTAAGACATGAAGTTTAAAGTAGCATTCCTTTAAAGTGGATTTTATGAAGGTTTTTAAGTTCAATTGGTTGTCTATGGTGACACCAAGATTCCGTACATGTTGTGAGAAGGGAGCTGGGAGGGGCCTGGTGTTAGAGGGTGTTGGGTTAGCTGTGGGTGGATTGTGAGAAATGATGAGAAGTTCTGTTTTTGAGATGTTGGGTTCAAGATTAAGGTTAGTGAGGAGGTGGTTAATAGAGTTGATGCAGTTGTCCCATATCTTTAAAGAATTGGCTAGAAAGTCAGTGATAGGGATAATAATTTGGACGTCATCCGCATATATGAAATGGATGATGCCTAAGTTAGGAGATGGCAGAGGGGTAACAAGTAGATGTTGAAGAGGGTAGATGATAGAGCGGAGCCTTGGGATACACCTCGAGTTAGGTTGATGGGTCAGATTCGCTGTTGCCCAACTTGACCTTGAAGTGTTTATTTTCAAGGTAGGATTCAAACCAGCGGAGTGCAGTTCCTGTAATACCTATGTCAGAGTTGGTTTAGTAGAATTTTGTGACTGATAGTGTCAAAGGCGGATGAGATGTCTAGCATGCCAAGGAGGTTGGAGTGACAGTTGTCCATGCCTTTGAGTAAGGTGTCGGTTAGGGATATTAGGAGTGTTTCTGTACTGAAGAATTTATGGAAGCCAAACTGAGATGGGGATAGAATATTGTGTGTAGCTAAGTATTCTGAGAGGCGAGTATTGACTACCTTTTCTGTGATTTTGGCTAGGAAAGGGAGGTTAGAAATTGGGCGATAGTTAGAGAGTTCTAATGGGTTGAGGTTGGGTTTCTTTAGGATGGGTTTCACAACTGCTTGTTTAAGGGTGGTGGGGACATTACCATGGGTGAGGGACTAGTTGATGATCTCGGAGAGGCTTTTGGCTATAAGTTTGGGAATGGTTAATAGCATTTTGGTCAGGATGGTGTCAGAAGGGTGTGTAGAGGGTTTGATTTTCTTTGTTCCAACACAAAATATGCCATACTGGGTCAGACCAAGGGTCCATCAAGCCCAGTATCCTGTTTCTAACATTGGCCAATCCAAGTCACAAGTACCTGGCAAGTACCCAAATATTAGATCATAAGCTACAATTGCTTATTAATTACATCATAGCAGTTTATGGATTTATCCTCTAGGAACTTATCCAAACTTTTTTTTTTTTAAACCCAGTTACACTAACTGCTGTCACCACATCCCCTGGCAATGAATTCCAGAACTTAACTATGTGCTGAGTGAGAGAATTTTCTTTGATTTTGTTTTAAATGAACTTCTTGCTAACTTCAAGGAGTGCCCCTGGTCCTTCTGAGAGTAAATAGCCGATTTACATTAACTTGTTAAAGTCCTTTCGTGATTTTCAGTCTCTTCTCGAAACTGAACAGCCCTAACTTCTTTAGCCTTTCCTCATAGGGCAGCCGTTCCATGCCCCTTATTTTGGTCACCCTTCTCTGCACTTTCTCCAGTGCAGCTATAACCTTTTTGAGATGTGGTGACCAGAACTGTACACAGTATTCAAGGTGTGGTCTCACCATGGAGGAATACAGAGGCATTATGACTTCCTCCAATTTATTTTCCATTCCCTTCCTAATAATTCCTAACATTCTGTTTGCTTTTTTGATCACCATAGCACACTGGGCCGGCGATTTCAATGTATTAACCACTATGACACCTAGATTTCTTTTCTGGGTGGTAACTCTTAAGATAGAACCTAACATTGTGTAACACAGCAAGGGTTATTTGTCCATATATGCATAACTTTGCACTTGTCCACGTTAAATTTCATCTGCTATTTGGAAGCTCAATCTTCCAGTCTGGCAAGGTCCTCCTGCAATTCATCACAATCCATTTGAGATTTACCTACTCCGCTTGCTTTTGTGTCATCCGCAGATTTGATCACCTCGTTCATACCCCTTTCCAGATCATTTATACATACATTAAAAAGCACTTTTCCAAGTACAGATCCCTGAGGCACTCCACTGTTTACCTTTCCCACTGTGAAAATAGACAATTTAATCCTATGCTTTTGTGTCTTTTAACGAGCTTTTAATCCTCCTATCCAATGACTTTAGTATTCTTAGAAGCCTCTCATGCAGGACTTTATTGAACACCTTTTGAAAATCCAAATACACCACATCTACTGGTTCACCTTTGTCCACATGTTTGTTCACCTCGTAAAAAAAAAAAAAAGTAGGAGATTTGTGAGGCAAGACTTCCCTTGGGTAAATCCATGCTGGCTGTGTCCCATTAAATCCTGTCTGTCTAAATGTTTGTGATTTTATTCTATATAACAGTTTTTCTTCGATTTTTCCCATCACTGAAGTCAGGCTCACCGGTATATAGATTCCCGGATCACCCCTGGAGCCCTTTTTAAATAGTGGTTACATTGGCTATCTTCCAGTCTTCAGATACAATGGATGATTTTAATAATAGGTTACAAATTAACTGAAATAGGTCTGAAACTTCATTTTTTAGTTCTTTCAGAACACTTGGGTGTATGCCATCTGATCCAGGTGACTTGCTACTCATCTTCAGTTTGGTCAGTCTGGCCTACCACATCTTCACCATGATTTGGTTCAGCTCATATGAATCATCACCCTTGAAAACCGTTTCTGGATCAGGTATCTCCTCAACATCCTTTTCTGTAAACTCTGAAGCAAAGAAATAGTTTAATCTTTCCACGATTGCCTTATCTTGCCTAAGTGCCTCTTTAACCCCTTGATCATCTTAACAGTCCAAGTAACTCCCTCGCTGGCACTCTGCTTTGGATATATTTTAAAAAGGTTTTGTTAGTTATTGCCTCTATGGCTGACTTTTCTCTTAGCTTGTTTTATCAATGTCTTACATTTAACTTGCCAATGCTTATGCTTAATTCTGTTTTCTTCTGTTGGATTCTTCCAATTTTTGAATGAAAATCTTTTGGCTAAAATAGCCTTTCACCTCACTTTTTAGCCATGCTGGCAATTGCTTGACCTGCTGTCTACATTTCTTTAAGAACATAAGAAATTGCCATGCTGGGTCAGACGAAAGGTCCATCAAGCCCAGCATCCTGTTTCCAACAGAGGCCGAACCTGGCAATTACCCAAACACTAAGAAGATCCCATGCTACTGATGCAATTAATAGCAGTGGCTATTTCCTAAGTAAACTTGATTAATAGCAGTTAATGGACTTCTCCTCCAAGAACTTATCCAAACCTCTTTTGAACCCAGCTACATTAACTGCACTAGCCACATCCTCTGGCAACAAATTCTAGAGCTTTATTGTGTGTTGAGTGAAAAAGAACTTTCTCAGATTAGCTTTAAATGGGCTACCTGCTAACTTCATGGAATGCCCCCTAGTCCTTCTATTATTCGAAAGTGTAAATAACAGATTCACATCTACTCTTTCAAGACCTCTCATGATCTTAGACCTCTATCTTATCCCCCCTTAGCCGTCTCTTCTCCAAGCTGAACAGCCCTAACCTCTTCAGCCTTTACTCATAGGGGAGCTGTTCCATCCCCTTTAACATTTTGGTGTACCTTCTCCATTGCAACTATATCTTTTTTGAGGTACGGCGACCAGAATTGTACACAGAATTCAAGGTGCAGTTTCACCCTGGAGCGATTTATAGAGGCATTATGACACTTTCCAATTTATTAACCATTCCCTTCCTAATAATTCCTAACATTGTTTGCTTTTTTGACTGCTGCAGCACACCGAGCTGACTATTTTAAAGTATTATCCACTATGATGCCCAGATCTTTTTCCTAGGTGGAAGTTCCTAATATGGAACTTAACATCATGTAACTACAGCAAAGGTTATTTTTCCCTATATGCAACACCTTGCACTTGTCCACATTAAATTTCATCTGCCATTTGGATGCCCAGTCTTACATTATAGGAGGACCTTGCAAGACTGGATCACAATCTGCTTGTGATTTAACTACTCTGAATAATTTTGTATCATCCGCAAATTTGATAACCTCACTCGTCGTATTCCTCATATATATGATCTGTACTTGTATGTATGTAGATACAAGTACAGATCCCTGAGGCACTCCACTGTTTACCCTTTTCCACTGAGGAATACATATGGACTGTGCTTCTAGGATGGTATGTTTTAACCATGCCCACTCCTGTTGCACACTTTTTTACCTTTTTGTAGCTGCACCTTTCAAAATTTTTTTTAAACTATTTTTCTCATTTTCTCAGTTTCCCTTTTGAAAGTTTAGAGTTACAACCATTGATTTACTTACTGTCCCCCTCCTAGTCATTAATTCATATTTGATCTAGTATGATCACTATTGCCAAGCAGCCCCACCACCGTTACCTCTCACAAATCTTGCACTCCACTGAACTAGATCTAAAATTGCTCCCTCTCTCACTTTCTAAACCAATTGCTCAATAAAACTGACATTTATTCCATCCAGGAACTTTATCTTTCTAACGTTCTTATGTTTCACTTACCCAGTCCATATTGGGATAATTGAAATCTCCCATTACTGCACTACCAATTTGGTTAGCTTCCCAAATTTATCTTAGCGTTTCATTGTCCATCTCACCATCTTGGCCAGGTGAATGGTAGGATACTTCTATCACTATATTCTTACCCAACACACACAAAAGATTTCTGCTTTTCAGTTGACAGGGGTAAATTGGGTTCCTGAACATACCCAGATCAGTCCAGACAAGTGGGTTTTATTCATCCCTACCAGCAGATGGAGGTAGAGAACAAAAACTTTGGGCACTGCCACATATATGAGAGTGCCACCTCCAGTCCCTCAGTATTTCTCTACCTCCAGCAGATGGCAGAGGTGCTAAACCTGCAGTTCTGACTGAATTTGGATATTGTGAGGAATTCTGCTCCCCGATGTGCCAGGTTCCTGTGAAGGGCCATCCCTCGGGTTGAGGTGGGCGAATGAGGGGTTGGATACCCCTGCCAGGTCTCGGCCTGTATTCCCGGGACCACTGACAGCCAGGGCTCTGGTTTGCTCAGTGGGTTCTGAAGCCCCTCTACCTTCCTGTGGGATTAAGGGAAGTATCCCCTCATTCTTTCTTTGTATAGCTAGTTCTGTAGCTTAAAAAAAAAATTTTTTTTTTCCTTCAGAGTCCCGGCAGCTCTGAGAGGCTGGTGAGCTGTCAGGCAGCTGGCCCATCGATCATTGGGGGCGGGCTCCGAGGCAGTTAAGCGGTGCAGGGGGGTCAGGAGTGCTGCCGGTTGTCTAGGATGGTGGCCCCGGCCAGGGAAAGTGCGTCCTAATTCTTTTTAAATGCCGGATCGACTGCCGGGTTTTCTGACCGTTGCGGCAGGGCTTTCGTGCTGGCAGGAATTTTGCTGCGGCACACCCTCTTCCTTCTCCTGCAATGACTGCATGGTGCGCCCCTCCCCCCCCCCCCCCCCCCCCCCCGCTTCTTCCTGCAGTGTGCGCTACTATTTTTAAGATGACACAGGCCATTAGTGGAGACCGGTCAGGCCTGTGAAATTTGGTCTGTCTACCTTGATTCCCTTTCCCGCTATGCAGGAGCGGGAGAAGGGGCTTCCTTAAAGTGCTCAAAGTCGTGGCAGAATTGGGGGGGGGCTGCATGGGGAGGTCTCCTTTCCCCCTCAAGGGGGCGGGGATGCAGGGGTTCCTCCTCAGGGCTCTGAGGAGTCTCCTCCGCCTCCTTCCCCCCCCCCCCCTTGCAGCCTCGGGAGGAGGGTCTGGCTGGTTCGGGCCTCGGGAGCCCCAGGAGGGTTTTCAACTGCGTTAGTCATGTTACTGCATGAGGCATTCCTCGCTAAGATGCGGGCAAATGACCTTTTATGGACAGACCCTCTAGCTCCCCTAAATGTGTGAAGGGACCCTGGAAGAATTCCACGGGATCACGGGGACTGTCCCAGGGGCTTCGGCCAGTGCGTTTGGATTCCGATTCAGATGATTCTCAAGAAGATGACTGTTTCTACGGTGGGAGATCCGGATGCGGACCCTGTGGGGGGGACCCCCAAGACCCAGGGGGCCCTAAGGTGGATCAAGGTGATAAGCGGTCTAAGCTCCTCCCTCTTAAAGAAGCATATCCCCCAGGTGTTGGAGTTGGGGGGTCAAGTTCTCCTTGGGGGATTCGGATAATGAAGGGGTTAATCCGGTGCTCGATGGCCTTCGGAGACCTCCCAGTGCTTTTCTCATTCCTAAGAAGGTCCAGAAACTGCTCAACCATGACTCTGTCCACTCTCAGACTCTGGACTGAGAGTGGGCAGAGTCATGGCGAAGCTTTATCCGTTGTTGCAGGAACATTTGGATAACCTCAAGGTCCTGAAGGTGGATGTGGCAGTTTCGGTGGTCACCAAGAAGTCCACCATCCTGATCGCTGGGTCCTCTGCCTTGAAGGACGATCAGGATCGGAAGCTAGAGGTGTGCTGCTCAAGCAGTCATTTGAGGTTTTGTCTGTGGGGCTGCGAGTGGTGGTATGTGCCAGTCTGATGCAGTGAGCCTGTTTGTGTTGGATCCAGAAACTGCAGGAACAGTTGGTCTCTGGAACTCTGTCCCCAGCCCAAGCGGCTTGCCTAGAGGTGGGGATCGCCTATGGAGCTGATGCCTTATACGACCTTGTGAGAACTACTGCTCGGGGCATGGCCTCAGTGGTAGCGGCCAGGCGTCTCTTGTGGCGGCGTAATTGGGCGGCGGACCTTTTGTCGAAATCGTAGCCGTGTAATCTGCCCTTTAAGGGCAAACAGTTGTTCAGTGAGGACCTCGATTGGCTTATGAAGTCATTGGGGGAGACGAAAGGCATTAGGCTGCCAGAGGATAGGAAGCCTTCTTGAAGCCTTTCTCCACCCGCTCCCATTTTTCAGGACTCTAGGTGTTTTCGTGCTGGCTGGTCAACAGGGCCATCTGCTCCGAGGCAGTCTTCCAATAGACAGCAGTCCTTTTGAGGATCTGGGAGAACGTCTAGAGGAGGGTCTGCCCAGAGTGCAGGTGGAGTCAAGTCCTCCCAGTGACATCAGGCAGGTCCACTCCTCATCTTTAGTGATTGGCGGCAGGCTTTCCCGGTTTTACGAGGAATGGACCAAGATTACCTCCAACCAGTGGCTGCTGGATGTTGTCAGGGACAACTACGCCTTAGATTTTTCTCGTCCTCTTCAGTCTGTTGTTTTGGAGTCGCATTGTCTTTCCTGAAGCAAGCGGGCAGCAGTTCAGGAGACTCTTCAGCGGTTATTAAGCCTGGAGACAATGGTTCCAGTACCGGTCTCCGAGCAGGGTCAGGGCAGATACTCCTCCATTTATTTCGTGGTGCCAAAAATAGAGGACACATTTCGGCCCATTTTGGACCGTCAAAGTCAACTAGAGTTTTGAAGGTGCCGTGCTTCCGGATGGAGACATTACGCACCGTGATTGTGGCGGTTTGAAAAGGAGAATTTTTGGCTTCCCTGGATCTCACCGAAGCTTAGCTTCATATTCCTATTCGGCAGGAACACAGACGTTCCTCCGGTTTTTGGTGCTGGGGCAGAACTTCCAGTTTCGGGCCCTACCCTTCGGTCTGGCCACCGCCCCTCGGACTTTCACAAAAGTGGTGGTCGTGGCAGCAGACTTGCGGCAGGAGGGAATTTTTGGTACATCTGTATCTGGATGACTGGCTGATCAGAGTGAGGTCCGTAACTCAAATGAGGTCCCTCTTGGAGTAGTCGGGTTGGATTTTCAGTTTGCAGAAGTCTCACCTTGTGCCTTCTCGATCCCTGGAATACTTGGGAGCCCGCTTCGACACTCAACAGGGCAGAGTTTCTCATGACTGACAAGGTGAACAAGATTCAGGAGCAGATAACTCGTTTGCTTCGTCTACCGCTGCCCAAGGTCTGGGATTACTTGCAAGTTCTAGGATCAATGGCGTCCACGTTGGAGCTGGTGCCTTGGGCACAATAAAGCTCTGGAATTTGTTGCCAAAGGATGTGGCTAGTGCAGTTAGTGTAGCTGGGTTCCAAAAAGGTTTGGATAAGTTCTTCGAGGAGAAGTCCATTAATTGCTATTAATCAAGTTTACTTAGGGAATAGCCACTGCTATTAATTGCATCAGTAGCATGGGATCTTCTTAGTGTTTTGGGTAATTGCCAGATTCTTGTGGCCTGGCTTGGCCTCTGTTGGAAACAGGATGCTGGGCTTGATGGACCCAGCATGGCAATTTCTTATGTTCTTATGTTCTCTCTTCCTCTTAAATCTCATTTGCCTAACCTCTCACCCCAACTTCTCTTATTTGTAAACCACTTCGGAAATTGTAAACTGCTTTTATGCACTGTCACATAGATAGCTGTGTGATTCAGGCTTTGGGGTTTCCTTAATTAAAGTTGTTATAAGTTAACAGTTTACAATTTTCCTCAATGACGTTTCACCAATAAAAGACAAATTAATTATTGTGACACTTGGTGGTATTAAAGTTTAAATTTTATTAAACTAGCAATAGAGAATATGGTTTACTTGGGGAAAACAAATATAAACATGAATTATGACACAAATATATTTTAACCTTGGTACCAGGTTTTAAAACATTCCAAACATTTTAGATAATTATAACTATATTAATGCAATAGGACTAATATCACTAATGTTACTAATATCATTCTCTGTTAATATGTTGAATAATGTTTGCAAATTTCACGGTTTTTAAAGTCTTTAATACTTTTACACATGTATGCGTTGGTGCACTTATCTATGACTCCCGCGATTTGTGTACGCTGGTTTTTGAACAAAGATTAAACGTTTTGAAGGCTACAGTTCTTTCTGGATTTATGCTTGACCACGTTGTCTCTGGAACAATTTCCTACTAAACACAAAGGAAGGCGATCTATAAAAGCTGTCAGGTTGAACAAAGGAATAGATGCCAATAGTCTTGAAAAAAACTTTATTGAAGTGGAGACACAAGGTAGCCCGACTCAGGCCGAGTTTCGCCGTATCAGGATGGCTGCCTCAGGGGCTTGTGTGTATTCTCTTCAGTACACAAATTAAACAATTTATGTATGGAGGATCATATATACCATTATATGATCAGTGAAAGTAATATATCTTGTAGTCGCATGCACGGATCGATCTCCACTTGTGCGGACAAACAAGCCCCTGAGGCAGCCGTCCTGATACGGCGAAACTCGGCCTGAGTCGGGCTACCTTGTGTCTCCACTTCAATAAAGTTTTTTTCAAGACTATTGGCATCTATTCCTTTGTTCAACCTGACAATTTCCTACTATACTGACTTTAAGAAATCAGTAAAAGAATCTGTCTCCCTGAGACTGTCAATTTTTACTTTCTTTAATGTTACTAGCTTCGAAATAAAAGGCTAATTCAGTTCCCTGTCTACAACTAGGAAAGGTGGATAAGAAATTGTTTTCAGATCAGACACTCTTTAAATTAGATAACACACGAGATCCTTATACCCATTCACTCTTTCCTCAAACAGTTCTCAGATAACTGTATTTAAATGAAAATGAGGTTTTGAAAATAAGAAGTCTTGAAGCCCAAAATGAAAATCCTTTTGCCCTTCTGCCAAAAGTGCTTTTAATTTCCCTTTGGAATTTAGCAGCAGTCACCCTTATCTTCAGGTGTGCAGTAATATTTGTCTGCTTCTAATAGGGCTTTAACTTCAGTGTAATTATATCACACAATCAGTTTCACAATTTTCTTTCTTTCAGCTAACTATGAAAGCTGAAAAAATATCCACGTTTCAGCTGTTATTTTTAATTTTACTAAAGTAATTTCCTTACCTTTGGCAGGCAAATAAACATTAATAATCACTCTTATTCATTCTCATTCACTCTTAGTGTTTCTTAAACGTTTCTAAGGTGTTTTACACAGTATACAGGCCTAAGTAACAGAGCTAAGCAGCGCACGTTCTCTCTGTCACCTTTCCCAGCTCATCACCTTACTGACCAACTGTCATGGAGAGTGTGAGCTAGGGCTCACTAATGTTGCTATTACAGATGGTAAATGTTCACTATATAATTTTCTAAGATGGTGCAGTACCACTTCTAACACAGAGAAACTAAAAATATCTTATGTCATAAAAAGAAAAGTGTTTACTTGGGATAGATTCGTAATTAACAGAAATCTTAAAAGAAAAAAAAAACCCCTTGGTTCAAGAGACTAGAAAAAAGGAAACTTATAAACTAATTTAAATGCATTCTCAATTATACCAGCTCTTTAAACAAAATAGTAATTTGGCTAAATTGAACCATTACTTTAAACTTTGTTACAGTGAGCAGATGACCAGTGCTCTGTTAAGGTAATAGCTTCCCTGGATACCCATTGCTATGGTTCCCAAGCACTTTACTCAATGCAGGCATCACTGGCACTCATACAGCCCCTTCAAATTAATAATTTTATTTTTAATTCTCTTCACCACATTTTACACATTGATCATGTTCCCCCCCCCCCCCCCCCCCCAATCACAGCCTTAATCTGCTCCTTTCCCACAGGTCCACTATCAGTCCCTCTTGCCATCCATGCTTCAATTTGGTTGTTCTCTTCCTCTGCTAGCCAGGATTTCTTCTTTTGGTTTATTTATTTATTTATTTAATAACTTTTATATACCGGCATTAGATAGGCACATCATGCCGGTTTACATATTAACAAAAGCGAGGAAACTACATTATAATAGGGAGTGGGAGGGGATATAACAAACTGAGAAAGGCAAGAAATACAGAGTTGTGAACTAGTTAAATAAGTCAAAAATCAACAACAAGTGCAAAAAAATGCAACAACGGCAACTGGTAAAAAAACTTAACTCTAACCGAAGAGGCATAATCTTTATAAAGTGCGGTGAGGAGATCGGGATACAATGGCGGAATTGGGTTCACAGGGGAGGAAGGATTAGTCAGGGTAGGCTTGATGGAATAGCCAGGTCTTCAGTTTAGATCTAAACTTGAATGGTTCTCGCAGATCTTCACATGGTTCAAGTTTAGATCTAAACTTGAATGGTTCTCGCAGATCTTCACAGCCAGTGTCCCCTCTATGGTTGCCTTCCTTTGCTAGTACCTCTTTCAGGCCTTCTACTCTTCCCTCTCTAGCTTAAAGCTCTATTCCCTTTCTCAGTCTATAAGCAAGGCTGAATTAGCTATGACACGTGGGTGATGTCTTCCTACTGAACAGCCTTTTCTTCTCTTGCTCTACTGGGCATGTGTGGGAGTTGCTTCAGTCTTTCAGCATGGGCATATATATCCTATCTATCTTTTTTTTTTTTTCCTCTAGCACTATCTCTTGATACGTTAGTATTAGGAAAATTTATAAAACAGTTTTGCTTTGTCCAATAGCCCCCTAAAAAGCACTTTTTACTGCTATAAAAAAAATAAATTCTTGACAGTAAATGTCTCTCTAAGCCTATCCTTGATTTTGAGGATTGCATGTGTGGTAAGATGCCCAACAGTAATGGCCATGACATTTTTTTTTTACTGGTGTCTGGTCATGATCAGGCTTTAAACTAACTGCTGACACTGTGGCTGGATGCTTTTGAACTTGGAGATGCAGAACTTGGAAGATGGACGAGCTATGTAAATCTCTAAGCAGTGTTTACCAACTGTCTCCTGGAAGCACACTTAACCAGTTGGGTTTTCAGGATTGCCACAATGAATATGCATGAAAGACTTCTATACATTAGATCTTCACTATATGCAAATCTATGCCATGCATATTCATTATGGATATCCTGAAAACTCTGTGTTGGTATGCAGGCAGGGAGAAGCTATGCTTTTGACGCGGAGTCTGTTATTGTAGCTTCCTTCCACCTAGTCTGGGTGGAACTAGAGTATATCCCACTTGTCTGGACTGGTGTGGCAAGGATAAGGAAGGTGAAAATTAATTTCCTTTCCTTTAGTTCTGCCAGAACCCACCCAAGGAAGCTATGGCGATCAGGGGCTCTATCTGATAGGTGACAGTGAATACATTGCCCACTCTGAAGGCGGCAGGCCTAATAGTGAGTTTGGTATAGAGATTCTTGTTCCTGGGTTAATAACACTGGGGAACAATTTTTAACATAATTCCTGTTGAGTTCGATTTTTCAGCTGTTTTAGATTTAAATAGGCATGCTGATTTCAAAACTGCAGTTTTCTTCTATCACGTCAAGTTTTTTTCTCTACAGCCTATCTTAGGCCTGGATTTATCAAATGACTTAATATCGCATGCGATAGGAAAAGGGGCGTGTTTTATGGTAATAGCATACTTTGTGATAAACAGCCTGTCTTTATCAGATTCGACAGCTCATTAAAGAACATTTCATCGGTACAATGTCAGAACTCCAAAAGAATGCTTGGTTGTCATTCAAAAACCTTGTCAAGAACTTTCTTGGAAATACAGGAGCACAGAATTACACCGATATTGTCCAGAAACTCTTGGAGAGCTTCAAAATGCTTCGTTGCAACATGAGCATCAAGGTGCATTTTCTGCATAGCCATCTTGCTGACTTCCCGAAAAACCTTAGTGCACAGTCAGTGATGAGCAAGGTAAACGATTCCACCAAGATTTGAAGGTCATGGAGGCACAGTATCAGGGTAGATGGGATGTACATATGATGACTATTGGAGCATCAGGCGAGGTTGTCCACAGATTAAACACTGGCGGAAAAGCTGTAAGCGTAAATTTTTACCTTAATGTGTATGTTTGGTAGCAACTTTAATACTTGTACACAATTTGACTTATGTTAACAATATATAGCCTTTGTATGAATAAAATAACTCTAACTCTAAAACAGTATATTCAGGTAATTTTTTCTTTTATTTCCTTTGTATGTACATTTTGTATGATTTTTGGGACAAAGGGAGGGTAATCCTGTACCTTTAAAAAAGTTGATGCGATAGAGAGAAACTGGGGTCAGATGGCAAAAGTTAGTCAAAAACAAGTGTCAGATCTAACTCAACAAAAATTGTGTTCCCCAGTGTAATCAAAGAGTGAAATGTCTTTTTGCTATATCAGGTTTTGGTTGTGATGGTAACTTGAAAACCAAAACACAGAATTGCCTTTGGTTGTCTTAGCTTTGGCATATGGTATTGAAGAGCAGACCTTTCGGGGGGAGTGAAGTCAGCTGAGTTCTGTTTTGTCTGCATCTGCTGGCAGGAAGGCATAATCTACTTATCTAGACTGTTCTGGCAGGACTAAAGGAAATTAGAAGGTAAGTTCAACTTTCACCTTCTGTCCCAGTTTCATGTATTTTGCAGAGCAGCAGGCTTTCCTCAAGAACTCTTCTGTACTTTCTTCTTTCAATCTTCTTTTCTGACCTGACAAGTTCTTGCCGATTGAGAAACATCCTCATAATGTGATGTTGCTGTTTGCCAAATGTAGTGCTTTGTATTCAGGCCAAAAAGTTCTATTAGTTTTCAGACCAGCTTTTTGTCACATGACTATGGTATCCCAAGTGTTCCTTTGCATACTTCATATGGGATTGAAGAGGAGCTATCTTGAGTAATGGTGCCCTTGCCACCCTACATACAGGCTAGATTTAAGGAGTGCTTGAGATATTGTCACATGCAGACTTTGACCAGTTTTGGCCGCCTTGTAGATTTTTCAAAGTTGCTATTGGCTTCATGGTTGCCTCCCTAATCAGTCTCTGCCTTCTTGGTCAACCAATTTTGGGGACCGCCTGATCTAGTAGGCAGGGTCTTGATGGTGATATACACCACCTACTTCGTAATTGTCTTGACTATGCTTTGATGTTTATTCAGATACTTTGCAATTCTTTTATATAGATCCCCAAATCTATACCTTTCCACAGCTTTGTCCTGTAACTTTTAATAAATCCTTTGTGTTGATGGTTAGCTCTCTACTTTGAAATGCCTTACACAGCAGAGAGCCAACAGGAACTGCTGAATTTATCCTGTTATGCATTGTTACAGTTTTTAACATAGGTGGGACCAATTCACTCACAGTAGGCTTTTGGATTGCTTTTAGGAGAGCTTTTAAGATTGCTGCAAAAGTACAAGGGGTTGGAGGGAGTTGACCATTTATCCAGCTAAGCTATTCCATTTTTTTTTTAATTTCTAGTTCCTTTAAGGAATTCTGGAACAAAACTATATTAACAAATGCTGTTAATACATTTTACTTCCAGATAATAGAAGTGATCAACTTGGAATGGGGTGTAGACTTTTTCTCCTAAGACAATCAGGATGGTAGTCCTCACAGACATAGAGCTCTCTACACCCCTAGCAGGATCGTCCAGGGAGCATGGACCTGGTGATAAGCCCTGCCCGCTGTTCACGCTTTCAAAGACATCAGGATCCTCAGCTTCCTCTGTGCTGGGGAAAGACCAGGCTGAGCAGCATGGGAAATCCTGTAAACACAGACACCGGTCACTGTCCACAGCTCTGGTTCTGATGTGGCACCAGTGGTTGCCATGCCACCACAGAAGTGACCCTGTGGTGAGGGGCCCCATCCTCCAACAGACCTGAGAGTCCCAGGTGTTCCCCACTGATATCTGCGCTGAGTACCGAGCCTCCTTGGGGCTCAGAGGAGGCTCGGTACTTGATGGAGGGGGTCTTGATGGAGGGGGACAGTGATGCCTCGTCCCCCTCCATCAGTTCTGTCCTCACTGGACTTTCAGGAAGGGTTGGACCGCAGGCCCTGCAGGGCCTCAAACCAGAGCCTGCGCCATCTCCCTTGGTGCCCCTTCTTGAGCGTCTGGACATTCAGCTTGGTGTCCTTGCGACGCAGCTAGTGCCCAGGGGACCCTCTGTTCTCCAGCAGCCACCGATGCCCTCCTCCAGAGCAATTCCCATTGGGTGATCTGAGGCGGAAGATACACAGCAGCCTTTGACACCAGGCCACAGTTCCCCGAACCCATGCCTGGGACTTCAGGATCCTCGTGGCCATCAGTGCCTTTGCCACCTTCGAGACCACTGATGCTGCTGGTGCCCTCTGTGCCGAGGAGCTCGGACAGGGCTCACCCACGCAGGCCCCCCCCCCCTCACAGCCCTTAGCAAGGAGAAGGGGCCCATATGACTCATGGGGGGATGATACTTGGGATTTCTCTTCCGAGGACTTTGCTGATCTCCTCCTCTGAGCCTTCGCCACCGGATGAAAGGCATAGGTCTCCCTGGAGGATCACTCCTTTGCAGGCTTCGTCAGGGCCTTGGCTGAAGCCATTCCCTTCCAACTCCTCATGGAGGAGGATGCTCGACATAAGATCCTGGTGTTCTCCAGTTTGTTGATGCCCCAAAGGAGATAGTTGCCGTTCATGTCATGATCTCTTTAAGGAACTTCTTAGGATATGGGAACATCCGGTTTCAGTTCTTCTGGTAAATAGGAAGGCAGATGCCATCTATTTGGTACAGCAGGCTTAGGGTTTTAAGAGATGCTATCTCCCTCACCAGTCAGTGGTAGTGGAATCAGTTCTCAAAAAGGCCAAGCATTCCCACACCCATGCCTCTGGGCTGAGATCACAGGGAGCTGGATGCCCTCGGTAGGAAGGTGTTTCAAGGTGCTATGCTCATTGCCTGTATCTCCTCCTACCAACTATATACGACTCAATGCAACCAGAACCTGTGGAAACAGGTCCAGGAACTTGCAGAACGCCTGCCACAGCAGCAACAGGAGGCGCTCTCTGTTGAACAACAGGATCTGGAAGCAGGAAAAGAAGAGGTGAGGTCCACCTATGATGTTTCTGAGACAGTGGCCAGAGTGACTGTAGTGGGCATCGGTGCCTGTAGGATGGCCTAGCTCCGTGCCTTGGACCTTCGACCAGAGGTCCAGGAGAAGCTGGCGGATCTGCCCTGTACAGGAGAAGAATCTGGGGACAAGGTCAGGGATGCGGAAGCCCAATTGAAAGATCACCATGAGACCCTTTAACAGCTGTCAGCTAGCACTTCTGATCAGCATCCTCTATCAGGAAGTCCTCTTGACCAAGTTTAAGGAAATCTTTTCATCGCCAATGGAAGTGTTACCCCCCCCCCCCCCTTTGCAGCCCAGGCTCGCACATCCTGTGCTAGTTCCAGGGGTTGCTCTCGTCAGCAGCAGACCCTGCTACAGGGTTTTGACTGGAGGCAAGGAAGCATGAGTGAGCACGCCATACCCCTGGCACATGATACCCCAGTAGGGGACAGACTTCTTTGCTTCACCCACCACTGGCTGCTCATCACATCGGACTGGTGGGTTCTCACTATTATCCGCCAGGGGTATCTGAATTTCAGCGAAGTCCCGGTGGATTTTCCTCCATGTCCATCGTGGGGTTCATCTGCTCTGCAGGAAATACTTTTAATAGAACTCTGTCCTAATGGCAGGAGTGGTAGAACCTGTTCCCTGATGCCAGCAAGGCCAGGGGTTCTATTTGAAATTTCCTGTACCAAAGAATAGGGGGCCCACGTTCCATTCTCGATCTCAGGGCGTTGAACAAATTCCTTCACAGGAAAAAGTTCAAAATAGTCTCTCTGAGCACTCTCATCCTGCTCCTCGAGAGGAGACTAGCTCTGCTCTCTTGATTTCAAGGATACCTATGCCCACATTGCGATATTCCCGAATCACAGGAAGTATCTTTGCTTTGTGGTTGGGCAGGCTCGCTACCTGTACCAGGTACTACCGTTTGGCTTGGCCTTAGCCCCTTGAGTCTTTACAAAGTGCCTAGCAACGGTGGCAGTGCACCTCAGGCGTCGGGGGGGGTGGGGACATGTGTTCCCCTACCTGGATGACTGGTCAAAAGTGCCTCCCAGGAGGGATTGCTGGATGCTTTGACCCTGACTATACAGGAGCTGCAATCTGTGGGGTTTGTCATCAACTATCCAGACTCCCACCTCTGCCTGTCTTCCCCCCCCCCCCCCCCCAAATCTGGATTTCATGGGAGCCAGACTGGACACGACTCAGGCAAAGGCATTTTTGCCCCACGATTGGGCTCTTGCCCTGTCCTCACTAGCGACCTTAGTGCGCAGCAGTCAGTAAGTTCCTGTTCGTCTGCTGGGCCACATGGCAGCTTCTGTCCATGTCACCCCACTGGCATGTCTCTGCAAGCGACGTATCTGGCTGGGATGCTGAAACGTGCTGGTGGACCACCCAAGCTGTTCTTTTCAGTTGCATGAGTAGTCACTGAATCCAGAAGTGGCAGCCCAGATTTTCCACCTGTGGGGAGCACTGGATGTGGATCTCTTTGCCTCCCTGTGCAATTGCAAGGTGAACAACTTTTGGTCCCTATTCAGAATGGATGGATGTCCAGCCTTAGACTCCTTTGCCCTTCATTGGGGCACAGGTCTCCTGTAGGCATATCCTCTTCCACTAATCATGAGGTCTCTCTTGAAGCTCCAGCAGGACTGGGGGACCATGATTCTCATGGCCCCATACTGGCCCAGACAAGTCTGGTTCCCTCTCCTTAGAGACCTGTCGATCAGAGGTCCCGACCTGATAGTGTGCCCCGATCCTGCATTGTCATCCAAACCTCCGAGCGTTAGCCTTGATGGCCTGGATTTTGAGCACTTAGTCCTTCAGTGCCTGGACCTCCTGATGATGTGTCTCAGGTGCTGGTAGCTTCCAGGAAGCCTTCTATCAGGAAGACTTACCGGTTGAAGTGGAGGAGGTTCTCTGTCTGGTGCGAGGGGTATGGCTTGGATCCATTCGCTTGCCCCATTTCGAGGTTCTTGGACTACTTGTGGCACCTTTCTGAGGCTGGGTTTAAAACCACTTCGGTCAGGATCTATTTGAGCGCAGTCAGTGCTTACCATCAAGGTGTTGCTGGTGCACCCATCTCTATTCAGGTCATAGTAGGTTATTTTATGAGCAGTCTGCTTCAACTGAAGTCCCCTCTTTGACCTCCTGTTGTGACCTTGGACCTCAACATTGTGGCTCATACACCCTCCTTTTGTTGTGAAAACGCGGTAGCGGTTCCATCTCTGGTGTTTTCGTGTGCCCCTGGGCCCTGATACAGCTGCAGAGGAGCTCCGGCAAGGACCGAGGCAGGTAAGAGGTACCCCAGCATGGGCTGAAGATGGAAAAATGATGACCTCGAGCACAGCAACGCCTGTACACAGCAGAGAGATCCAAACAACGCTATGTTGGTCTCATGAGTGGTCCTCAGACTACTCCAAGCCCTTTTGGACCTGCCGCACAGAGCAGCAACAGCGACAGGGCAGACAGTGGTCAGAGGATGAGGACATCAAAGACTAGACTTGGATACATGATGTTATCCCAGCACAAGCAGGATGCTAGTCCTCACATATGGGTGACGTCACTGGACGGAGCCCTATCACAGAAAACTTTCTGTCAAAGTTTCTAGAAACTTTTGACTGGCACATTGAGCATGCCTAGCATGCCATATTTTCTTGAGCCACAGGGGTCTCCCTTCAGTCTTCATTTTCCACGCTGCACTTAGCATCACGGTGAAAGAGCCCTGTGTGAATTCTTCACACATCTAAGTGAGAAAAAAAAGTTAAAAAAAAAAATCTCATTTCATACCCTACATAGGGGTCTTCCTACTCCACCAGCCGGTGAGTACAATTTTTCCCGTTTCGATCCGGGTTAAAGTAATTTTTTGGTCAGAAGGCTGTCGACTGCTATCTGGCCTTCATCATGACCACGGGCTTCAAAAATTTGCCCGAAGTGCCCTCACACAATGTTTATTAACGACCCGCACATCGAGTGTTCTGTGCCTGGGAATATCGCACGATGTTTCTTCCTGTCCACAATGTGCAGAAATGACTGCCAAGGGCAGGAGGGCCCGGCAAGAGAAGATGGAACATCTCTTCCATATCCAGCTTATACCGTTGACATAGACTCCGTCGTCTCCGACTGGAGCGTCTAAAAGATTAGTCGTTCGTAAACGTCGCACTGACTGCTCCGGAGACAGGTTGTCACAGACTCAGTCTGCGGCATCGGTGAAATTGACATCCAGGCTTGAAAAGGCCACGGAACATAAACAAAAACATCGTCATAGGTATCGACGGACGTCTCTGCCAGAGGCCTTATTGTCACCAAGACAGCCATCGCTGAAGAGATCTAGTCTACAAGAACCATCGAGACCACCTACTCCGAGGCATTCCCCACCTGCAAAGATGTCGGGAATCGAGCCACCACAGGGACCTGTGGAAGTGCCGATGATGCCTTCTCTGCCACCACCTATAGCTGCTCTGATCTCACCAGCTATAAGGGAGGAACTGGACGGATTTATCCACCAGGCAGTGAGAGAAGCTCTCCGGGATCTTCATCCATCGACACCGCTGGAGCCGGTGCCGGACCTTTCAATATTCCAACCACTGATGTCGAAGCTCGACGCTGTAATTGGTGCTCTTCCAGTACAGCCTATCACTCCGATTCCAGTCTGTGACTATAATGCCTCGGGTGCTTCTCTGCCTTCTGAACCTATGCCGGGGTCCTCCGGACTTTCTCGGCCGATAATCCCGGTCTCCCCGTCGATACCATTCTTTTCCCCACAAAAGCCATCGATGCCTCCTCATGTGTCTCCTCCAAGACACCCTCCATCGGACTCTTGGGAAGGTACACAGACACATCTTCAGAGGACATCCTGTCTGAGCTGTCCCCACCTGAAGACAGGAAAAAGTCACCCCCAGTGGACTCATCTTTTACAAATTTTGTAAAGGAGATGGCTGACACTTCTAACACTAACTAGTGTTAGAAGATACCAGACAAAAGACCTTAGAGGTTCTACAGTTTGTGGACCCTCCTAAGGAGGTCCTTGCAATCCCTGTCCATGAAGTCCTGGTGGACTTGCAACACAGATTATGGGAACATCCATGTTCAGTACCACCAGTAAACAAAAGAATGGATACCACCTATCTGGTACAATACATCCCTGGTTATCGGAGGGCCCAACTCCCACATCAATCTGTGGTGGTTGAATCCACCCAGAAAAAATCTAAGCGGATACGGCCCCACTCATAGACTCCTCCAGGCAAAGAACAAAAGTTCTTAGACACTCTAGAAAGGAGAGGTTTTTTTCCAAGGTTCCATGCTGAACGGCAGAATAGCATCATATCAACTGTATACGACTCAGTATCAATGTAACCTATGGAAACAAATGCAACAGCTTGCTGAGTCTTTGCCGCAACAATATCAGGATGCAGGAAAGCATGAGGTACGTGCTGCCTACGACAGTTTTGAAACCTCCTCAAGAGTAGCTGCATCAGGAATCTGTGCACATCGCTGGGCCTGGCTCAAGGCTTCAGACCTAAAGTTCAAGAAAAACTGGATTTACCCTGTGCTGGTGGTAACCTTTTTGGAACAAAAGCTCAAAACTCAGTAGCCCAGCTTAAAGAACTCTGAAACTCGCATCAACTGTCTGCTATCCCACAAGATACTTAATCTGCCACATGTCACACAGCACATAAGGACACCTGAAAGCCCTACTATAGACCACGTAGATACTATCCACCAGCACCCTGTGGTAGAGCGTCCAGACCAGTGCAAAGAACCCAGCCTAGACAACTGAGAGCTTCTAGGCCTCAACCTCCTCAAACAGGCCCGGCATCAGGCTTTTGAAAACCAGCCAGAGAACAGCAGCCACTCCACCAACCCGAACTCAGTTACCAGTGGGAGATTGGGTCTCTCTCTTCCAGCCCCATTGGTCAAACATCACAACAGATCAATGGGTACTATCAATTATAACACAAGGCTACCATCTGAATTTTCTCCCAGTACCAAAAGACTCCCCACCAAAGTCTCTTTGGATACACAAGGATCATACCACTCTTCTGCAGGCAGAATTATCCACCCTTCTGAGAGCCAGGCCGTAGAATCAGTTCCCCGACCTCAGCAGGGCAGAAGATTCTACTCCTGCTACTTCCTCATTCCAAAGAAAACAGGAGGCCTACGTCTCATCCTAGATCTCTGAAATCTCAACAAATTTTCTATGGAAAGAAAAATTCAGGATGGTCTCCTTAGGCACCATGCTTCCACTTCTTCAGACAGAAGACTGGCTCTGTTCTCTGGATCTACAAGATGCTTACGCTCACATTCCAATATTACCTCCTCATCGCAAGTTTCTGCATTTCCTAGTGGGTCATCAGCATTACCAATACCGGGTCCTGCCATTTGGACTTGCCTCAGCACCCAGTGTGTTCACAAAGTGCTTAGCGGTAGCAGCGGCTCATTTGCACAAGGAAAGTGTACATGCTTTTTCCTTACCTAGATGACTGGCTCATCAGAAGCCAATCAAAACAAGGCGCTCTCACCTCTCTGACTCACAATCAATCTGCTCCACTCGCTGGGATGTCAAATCAACTACCAAAAATCCCACCTCATTCCATCTCGCTTTCTGCAATTCATCAGAGCAGAGTTGAACACCATAATGTCAAGTGTTTCTCCTGGAAGACCGGGTGGAGACACTCTCCTCATTAGCAAACTCTCTGCATTTAAAAACACAGGTGACAGCACATCAATTTCTAACTCTGCTAGGCCACATGGCTTCCACAGTTCACGTCACTCCTATGGCCAGATTAGCCATGAGAATAACCCAATGGACATTAAGATCACAATGGATACAAGCCATTCAACCGCTGTCATCCCTAGTTCAAATAACCCACCAACTACATTCGTCTCTCCTCTGGGTGACCAAGAACAACTTGTGCAAAGGCCTACCTTTCCAACAACCAGTTCCACAAGTAACTTTAACTACAGATACATCCACCTTAGGTTGGGGAGCACACATAGGCAATCTCCAAACTCAAGGTACTTGAACTAAACTCGAAGCAACGTTTCAAATCAATTTCCTGGAGCTTCGAGCTATACATTATGCTCTACATGCGTTCAAGGACTGCCTTTCACACAAGACTGTTCTGATACAAACAGACAACACAGTTGCCATGTGGTACCTGAACAAACAGGGAGGTACGGGCTCGTATCTCCTTTGTCAAGAAGTTGCACAGATTTGGGACTGGGCCCTGACACATTCCATGTTTCTCCGGGCCACTTATCTGGCAGGAATTCACAACGTAGTAGCAGACCATCTCAGTCAATTCCAACCTCATGAGTGGTCCTTGGATCCCTTAGTAGCGACCAGGATATTTCAACATTGGGGTCAACCAACGATGGACCTCTTTGCATCAGAGCTGAATCACAAAGTGGACAGCTTCTGCTCTCTAAACAAACCAGTTAGCCAGGAACGCCTTTGCTCGCCCCTGGAATTCAGCTGTTCTATACGCGTATCCCCCAATACTGCTAATAACCAAGACTCTAGTGAAGCTGCAACAGGGCAATGGGTCCATGATACTCATAGCCCCGTATTGGCCTCGACAAATGTGGTTCCCCATGCTTCTTGATCTCTCTATCAGGAACCCAATTCGCCTGGGTAAGCTCCCACTCTCATAACTCAGGGTCAGGGCAGGTTGCGCCATCCCAAACTTCAATCCCTATCTCTAACAGCCTGGATGTTGAAAACTTGATCCTGCAACCACTCAATCTAATGTCTCAAGTGCTTGTAGCTTCACGTAAGCCTTCCACACGAAAAAACTATAGTTCGAAGTGGAAAAGATTCACCACGTGGTGTGCACAGAAAAGTATTGACCCTTTTTCCTGCCCCATAACATCTTTGTTGGACTATCTCTGGCACCTTTCAGACTCTGGTCTCCAGACCTCGTCAGTAAGGGTACACCTAAGTACTATCTCTGCTTACCATCTTACAATAGGGGATGCACCGATATCAGTGCAACCCCTTGTTAGAAGGTTTATAAGAGGTTTAATTCATCTAAAACCCCCTATACAGCCACCAGTCACAGAATGGGACCTTAATGTGGTACTAACAAGGCTCATGCATTCTCCTTTTGAACCCATGAATTCCTGAGATATTAAATTTCTTACATGGAGGTCTATATTCCTAATAGCTATTACATCTGCTAGAAGGGTTAGTGAGTTACAAGCACTTGTCACATACTCGCCCTATACAAAATTCCTACATGATAGAGTGGTACTCCATACACACCCAAAATTATTTCCCAAGGTAGATACGGAATTCCATTTGAATCAATCCATAGTCTTGCCAACATTCTTCCGAAGACCTCGCTCTCACTAAGGTGAGAGGGTTTTGCAAACCTTGGACTGTAAGTATGCAATTGCATATTACCTAGATCGCACCGCAGTCCATAGGAAATCCACTCAACTTTGTTTCTTTTGATAAAAACAAACCTGGTAAGGCAGTGGTCAAACAAACTCTCTCCAACTGGCTTGTAGATTGTATAGAGTTCTGCTATGAAAAAGCAGGCCTTCCTCTCTAAGGGCGAGTAAAGTCGCACTCAGTAAGAGCAATGTTAACCTCAGTAGCACACTATCGTTCAGTGCCAATAGCTGACATATGTAAAGCTGCAACACACCTTTGCAGCTCATTACTGTTTGGACAAAGGATGACAAGATTCAGCCTACGGACAATCTGTCTTAAAGAACTAATTGCAGCATAATCCCAACTCCTTCTACATCCAACCTGCTGTGATTTTAGGCTGCCTCAATTTTATCCAAAGGTACTCCAGTTGTGTGCCTGTTACACAAGTTGTTGCTCTTGGTCCATTACAAAATGACTCGGCCTGTAGCTTGCTAATCACTCATATGTGAGGACTAGCATCCTGCTTGTCCTGGGATAAAGCAAAATTGCTTAGCTTGTAATAGGTGTTATCCCAGGATAGCAGGATGTAGTCCTCACGAAACCCACCCACCACCCCATGGAGTTGGGTCCGACACTTTTTTTTATTTTATTTTTGCTAACGCTTATTGTTATACACGAGACTGAAGAGAGAACCCTGTGGCTCGAGGGATTATGGCATGTTCAGTGTGCCAGACAAAAGTTTCTAAAAACTTTTGACAAAGTTTTCCGTGATAGGGCTCCGTCCAGTGACGTCACCCATATGAGAGGACTACATCCAGCTGTCCTGGGATAACACCTATTACAAGGTAAGCAATTTTGCTAGACACGAGCTTCAGGATATGTGGAGTAGAAAGGACTCTGGTCACGAAGAGAAGAAACTCAGGAGAGCCAAGAGTTGCTTGAAGACTTGAGTCGATACTTCACATCACATGCCCTACACAACCCAGCCGGACTGGTCGTGGACCACGCAGGTAGTGTGCCCTACACAAGCGGGTAGGCTGGTCGCAGACCACGCTAGTGGTTCCCCACACAAGTTGCTTGAAGATTCAGGAAAGGATGTGACTAGAGAAACAGGGTCTGGACGAGTCACAGGAACAGACGAGAGCTTACTGAAGATGAGACGTAGCGTGAGGACATCACGAAGACATGGAATTCTAACGAAGAACATGGCACAGAGTGCCAACGAGAAGCTGGATTGCAGAGAAGTCCTAAGGAGGACTGGCACCTTGCGAAGGCAAGGAAGGAATGAAGATTGAAGCCTTTTATACTGCAGGAAGAGGAACCTCCCTTGATGATATCAAGGTGCACCACTTCCTTGCTGTACCTTTAAATGCTGGAGAGAGAACCGGCCTTGCCCCCTAAGAAGAAGCAGGAAGTTCAGGACCTTGGGCAGCACCATGCTACACAGGAAGATGCCAAGCAGGAGCTGGAAATAGGTCTCAGAACAGGCCTCGATGCTACAAGCGGCCTCCCTGCCACAGAAGATGAATTGCTGGCTGCTCCATGCCACAGGAGAGCCTGGGGATGCAGGCCCTCTCCACACGGAGGGCCCCAAGGTAGGTCTGTAGCCTCCGGGCCACACGGGGATGTCAGGTGGCGGCCTCCTAGCCGCATAGGAATAACAACGTGGCTCCTGCCGTGAGGGGAAAACGCTGGCAGTCTCCGGACTGCGGGGAACACCGGCAATCCCCTGAGCACAGGAGGTGCCTCAGTGCAGCTCCTGCCGCAGGATGAAGGTGCCGGTGACCTCCGGGCCGCGAGGAGTGCCATAATATGGCTCCAGCTGCGAAGAAAAGAGGAGGAAAAAAGGTGGAGAGGCTGCCCACAGGGCAGAATCAAAATATCTTTTGAGCCTATGTACTGCTGTGATCTGAGGTTCTTCACCTGGAAGGTCATATTCCTGGTGGTGATCCCTTCAGCTCGTAGGGTTAGCGAGCTTCATGCCTTGGTTACGTATCTGCCCTACACACAATTCTTTTGTGATCGTGTGGTCCTCCATACGCATCCCAAGTTCCTGCCTAAGGTAGTGACTGACTTTCACGTGAATTGGTCCATCGTCTTTGCCTACTTTTTTTCCGCGGCCCTATTTACATCAGGGAGAACGGGCTCTATATATGTTGGATTGCAAGAGGGCCCTAGCTTTCTATTTAGAACGCACAGTAGGCCACAGGCAATCCACTCAGCTCTTCTTCTCTTTTGATGGGAGTTGCAGCGGGAAAACAGATTCTATCAAATTGGCTAGCAGACTCCATTTCTTTCTGCTACGCACAATTGAGCCTTTAGCTGGGAGGCAGAATCAAGGCTCGTTCTGTGAGGGCTATGGCGACTTTGGTAGCCCACCTATGGGCGGTTTCCATTGCTGGAATCTGCAGGGCGGCAACGTGGAGTTCCCTACACACGTTAGTTACCCACTGCTGCCTGGACAAGGATGGCCGATATGACAGTAACTTCATCCAGTCCATCCTAGGCAACCTCTTCCAGGCTTGAACCCATTTCTCCCTGTCTAGCCATCCACACTGCAGTTATTGTGCCTGTTGGCACCTGGTTCAGTGCTTATTGGACATGGGTGAATTTCAAGCTACAGGCTTCTCCCGGCCACAACCATCTGTGAGGTCTACATTCTTGCTTGTCCTAGGAGAAAGTGCAGTTGCTTACCTGTAACAGGTGTTGTCCTAGGACAGCAGGGTGTTAGTCCTCAGGAAATCCACCCACCACCCTGCAAAGTTGGATTCTTACACGTTTTGTTTTATTTTTTCACTCATGAATTCTATATTACGAGACTGAAGGGGGAACCCTACGTTGGCATGCTGGGCATGCTCAGTATGCCAGTCAAAGTTCTAGAAACTTTGACAAGTTTTCTGTGCCAGGCTCCATCTGATGTTGCCCATCTGTGAAGACTAACATCCTGCTGTCCTAGAACACCTGTTACAGGTAAGAAACTGCACTATAACCATGTAGGTTCTGTTACTGTCATTTTGTTGTATAATGTGGCATTGCTGTAAGAACAGAAAAGATTTGAAGTTGCATATTTAATGGAAAGTAAGAACTAACTTTGAAAGGCTAGCATTTAGTATACCATGCTACTTATTTCATATTGTTCAACATTTTTACTTGTTAAAATATAGTGCACTTAAAGTTTGTTTTTGTAAAGTAACACACACTGTTTTTCACTTCTAGTTGTAAATTCCATTACAAGATTTCCATAAGCTCTAAATACCACCATTTTCTCTGCCATAACAGCAAAATAACATGGGTGGACTTGTTTCTCGATGGAAAGTAAGTAAATCTTTCTACAGTATATAAATCTTTTTGATAGCCTGTAGATTAAGGTGAATGCAGCCTGAAATATGTTTTTTTCCAAACAACTTCTTAGTGATGTGCAAACGTAAACTGCTTATTGACTGTTCTAACTGACCAGTCACATCTATCCTGACTGTAAATTAACTCTGCTGGTCTTATCCATTTATCTGGCTATTTGTAAAAGACAAAGTAAAAGCTGCTAACAAGTGAAAGGCTGACTTTGATTTGGTGGATTTCACTGTTTTTATAATAAACCTACTGTTGGAGTCTTTAAATGTTAAAATGTATGCTTCCCTCTGCCCATGGTGGACAGTCTAGTACTTGCTTAGCTGCACTAATGTTCTATCTGAAATGTCTGCCTATAACAGGTGGCCAGCTCTGGTCCTCAAGAGCCACAAACAGGCCTAGTTTTCAGGATATCCACAATTAATAAGCATAAAATAGATTTGCGTACAATGGGGACAATAAATGCAAATATCTCATACATATTCAGAGAGAATTGCATGTATTGCCTCCAATGTATGCAAATCTATTTTATGCATATTAAAGGGACTGGGCTTTTGACTTGTTACAGTGCAGAGTTCTGTTATACTTTCCAGCAATGATGACCTTTAGATACTATTCTGAGTGTAATTGAGATTAACTTTAGACTGGATGTTGTATCATAGCGTTTTTTTGCTCCTCCTACAAAAGTTCTTCTCACTGAGTCCTCTGCAAATCTCAGGCAGGAAAGGACTGCAGTATCCTCTGTAGAGTACTGCTTCTGGACTTTGAAGGAAAAGAAATACTACTGGGGCAGCTTCAGATGCTAGATTCAGCTGATGTGATAGTGTTTCCAGAAATGAAAAAAGGGTGTAGGCTCCCTGTGTCCTCCATCTTTATGGGTTATCTGTCTGATGCCTTGTAGGCAACATCGTGGAGCCTGCTATTGTAAACTAATAAATAAGACCGAGGGGCCTAACTTTATTTTTCATGTGAATTTTTGTTTAATTGCAGAACTGTGCCTTTTGTAAGTCAGATCCCTGAATACTGGCCAATAATTTAATAGTAAGCCAAAAGTGTTTGTAGTGGTTGAGGGGAGAGAGGCAAAATAGGGTTGATCAGATCCTTAGTGGGGTCTGTCCCATGGATTTGTTTCCCAGATCGTTCCTGGATTAAGATAAAACCTTTTGACTTAGCCTTCCTTGATTCTGGTTCCCAGGGGTAGAGAAGGGACATTCTACAAAAATCATTCCAGCTACTTTCTAATATTGATGTCTGTGGGATTCAGACACATCTTGTATCTAAAAGTGAACAGGTCTGTGAATGTTTAGCATTTCAAAATGGAGTCTCTTCATTCTGTAATTAGGGCTGTCAAGCCAAAAGACTTCTAGCCTCTTTGAATCTGTGTATGCACTTCCCAATTGCCTTGTGTCTTCAGAAATACCTCATTTCCTTTAGGCAAACAGTTCCTCCATTTGACCTAAGCTCATCCCTCAAAGTTTATGAAGTTATTGGTAGCACTGGATGACAAGCTGAAGACAGGGCAAATTATTTTGCCCCCTTTTTTTCCAAATCCAAGTATCATAAAGACTTAAAACTTGATAGGCTTGTTAAGAGGGCATTGAAGTATTGCCAAAAAACATTTTTTCCCGTCTATAGCAGGGCTGAATTAGCCATGCTGTCTGGGAAGCATCGTGACCCGAAGTCGGTGGAGTCTCCTCGGCTAGTGACAGAGCTTTGACGCTGTGCGGTGGTGTTCCCACACGGTTCCCTCTCCTCTTTAGTTTTTTTTCCATGAGCCGATTGCACGCGGGGTTTTCTCCTACAGATTTTTTCTTCAGCGAATTTTTTGCTGTTTTTTCACATCTTTTTCATCTCCAGATGGCTCCGAAGCCATCTGGATTTAAATATTGCCAATGTAACTGCAAACCCAAACCCCTGATTCGGTGAGGCCCAGTGAAGGCCTAAATGCACCGGAACAGGGAGGTTTTTCATCTTTGGATTTGCCTAGTCCCTCTACATTACCATCAGAACCTGGGGGTGATGTCAGAAAACCTAATGAGGGGGATAACCTAGAGGTACAATTTATCTTCCCACAATTGAAGAGAGTTGAACTTAAAAAACCAACAACTATATCTCTTGATTCAATATGGGATGCCATCAAGTCTTTAAATGACAACATCTATAACCAGATGTCACCAGTGTATACACAAATGGAGAAAATGGATTTAAAACTTATGGGAGCTGAGAAAGAAATGAAAATTGAAAGAGAATATTGCTAAATTAAAAGCTGAAATGGAAAGTAATAAGACTTTACAGAGTGTAATAATAAAAGAAAATCAGATCTTGACTAATAGATTGGAAAATATAGAGAATGTTCTTAGGGGGAAAAATTTACGTTTTATTAATTTTCCAAAAAGTCAATTAATTTCCCCTAAAGAGATGTGGAAAAAATATATGCTTGAGGTTCTGAAGGTACCTGAACAGGCCTTGCCAGTAACATCAAGGATATATTATATACCAAGTAGTAGTGTTAGTAAAGATGAAGGGAAAAGAAAAGTCAATGATGATCCTATACAATTAAACTTAACAGAATTTCTAGAAACCTCTCAGAATGATCAAACAATACCAGCTACTTTAGTGGTTTCCTATTTAATGGAAGCAGATAAAGAATGGACAATGAGAATGTTCTTTAGACATAGATTGGAATTATTTATGGGTTATAAGGTGAACATATTTCCTGACCTTTCCAAAACCACTCAAAAAAGAAGGAAGCAATTCCTAATTTTGAGATCAAGGGTTTTGGAAATTGGTGCAATGTTTCTGTTAAAATTCCCTTGTAAATGCCTAGTCAAGTATCAAGGTTTATCTTATGTTTTTTTTCACCCGAACCAACTTACAGCCTTTTTAGTGGGAAAAAAATTAGTGCCTGAAAGTTCTTCCCCTATAGATTAGGGAAATGTGACATAAAGTTTTGTTCATTGATGACATATATCACAGTGCTAAAAGTTTCAAATTTCTTTTAAATTGTTTAGACATAGAATTCCTAAGGTATAAAACTTAGATCTCGGATTGTGGACTTTGATTTATGATACAATTATTATATGTTATTATGGTAAATTCCTTTGTGACTTGCTTATTTGTATTCTTTTTCAAACAAGAAGTGTTTTCTTGATGTAATTGTTTAAAATTCAATAAAATATAAATATAAAAAAAAAAAAAATTGCCAATGTGGCAAAGTTATGTCCGTTACCAACGGTCATAATTATTGCTACCTCTGTGTAGGCCCTGATCACGACCAAAGGTTGTGTAGAGACTGTGGCCGCATGTCTCCTCAGGCCCAATGCCACCGAACAGCAAAGATAGAGCGCCTGAAGATGGGCTCATAAGCCCCCACCTACATCAGCCTATTCTTTGCTGAGACAGGTAAGGTCCATAGAAAACGGGCTTCCTCCCTGGGCCCCTCCAAAGCGGGGCAAAGCATGCTAGGTATCTCTGGGTTTGAAAAACCCCAACTGCCCTCGATCCATACCGGGGCTCCGGAAAAGGATCTGGAGGCATACGGCAAGGGAGATGTGTCGATGGGTTCCAGGCCGCTAAAGCCAAACGAACCTCCATCACTCTGTGCCGATGAGTCAAGCGACTACGACGCAAGATATAGTATCTACTCATGGCGCCGCCATGACACAGGATGCCACCACGACGCAGTCATGAAACAGGGTGCTGCCACGAAGCACACCGCATATTCACAACATGACACTTTTTTGAGCCACGGCGTGAAATACTTGAAGCATAAGTCAACACTAGAAACATCTACCATGCAAATATAGATGGGACATGTTTGTCACACAACCTCAAATCAAAATAAATCCTTCCTTTTTGGAACATACTTCTTCCAAAAGGACAGCAAAGAGGAAACATCAGGAGCACTCCCCTGCTTCCTCCACATCTAGTCGAGAGACTGAAGTGGAACTTCTTGCTGCTGTTGCAGAATCAGCTTCCTCACAACAATCTCCTCTTAGTGCACAAGACAATCCTAGCATTCATAGTGGGAATACTTCACCAGAACATTGTGCTACCCGACATTCATCCTCCACATAAGACAAAAATTGCATCTCCCTCCACAAGGAACCCTTGCAGTGTCTGCAATATCAAAAATATTAGTATTGTCAACATTCTTTCAAGACCTAGAACAAGGTTGTCATTTACCACCAGTGGTCTCTCCACATACCTCTGCACCTCCCTCACCGGATCCCATTCCGGGGTACCCAATCTCAGAACCGGAGCAGCACCCAGCGAGCCCTGCTTAACAGGTATCAACATTTTCTTCCAATTCTTCTACGGGATTACCATCGGATCCCCCAGAAGGACCACAGGAACCTTATTCTCCTCTTGAGGACTTAACCTGCTCTAAATTTATTGAGAAAGCAGGTGCCCTCCTCCAAGTTCCTACAGGAAGAATCTCAGATCCTAGAACAGAAATGATGGGCATTCTTAAAATTTTTGAAACCCCTGCTGAAACAACTGCCCTACCACTGCATTCGGTCTTACAAGACCTCTTTTTAAAAAATTGGAAAACATCTTTTTCCACTACCGCAACTGGAAGATTGACATTAAATATAAGATTCGCAACTCTTCAATCTACGAATCTCCTAAACTTCCTCATCATTTGGTGGTAGTGGAGTCAGCTCTTGCAAAGGCAAAACGCTCAAAACTGCACTCCAATGCCCCACCAAATAGAGAACATAAATTTTGGATGACTTCGTAAAGAAAGTTTCATTCCTCCATGTTGACATCTAGAATTCAACACCATCAGTTTTACACTACTCAATACCTCTTCGAGACTCTTCAAAAACTACGCCCACTTTGTATTTCAGAGGATAATACCCTTCCACAACTGTTTGGATTGAGAAGAAGGGCTTAGACATTTACTCAGATCCGTTTATGAATCGTTCGAGTTGTCTACCCGAGCCTCTGCTTTGGCCATAGCTGCCAGGCGTCTTGCTTGGCTTAAGGCAAGCACTATTTGCACTGTTGTCCATGACAAACTGGCGGACATTCCATGTGTGGAAGACAATCTTTTTGGTGACCAATTCAGACAGTCTACCGTTTGTATGGCTGCACTTTGTTCTTTCAATCTCTTACCTTCCCGTCAGAATTACACAAGCCTCAGCAGAGATTTTATCAACCTTACCGTCGTCGGCATTACCCGCGGACATATTCCAGACCTTATTCTTAGTATAGACCACAGCCATATGCTCCCCTCCAGATCTACACCTCAAAAGGTGGCAAGGGGAAGGCCCAGACAGCAAAGACAACAAAAGCAAACACCTGCACCACAATAAAAACAAGTCATCTTTTTTTAGTACAATCCAGCCACCACCACCTCCAGACTTCATAGGAGGTCGTCTCAAATTTTTCCTAAACAATTGGAATTCGATCACTTCAGATAAATGGGTGATCAACATCATCAAGGAAGGTTACCATCTAAATTTCAAAAGCATTCCACCCCTTCCTCACCTGTCTCCAACATGAGACACCCACCCTTTCATCATCTCTCCATGCGTAGTTATCCAACCTCCTACTTCAGCAATCTGGAAAGCACTTCAAATCTTCTCCATTCAGATCCAACACTCAAACCTCATGGTGCATACTGACAACCAAGTGGCAATGGTTTTTACATAAACAAAGGAGGGTCCGGTCCTTCGATACTGTGTCGGGAAGCACTTTGGATACTTCACTGGACTCAAGTTCCAAATCTCATTCCAAGCCACTTACCTTCCGGGTCTAGACAATATCTTCCTCCTAACAAAGGTATCGCTCTGGATTCGTTTGAACCCATCACCGCCTCAGATATCCAATCAGTACTAAAGAAAATGAAACCATCCTCTCGACCAAATCCCTACTAGACTTCTGCTAATTCCCGAATCCATCTCCAATACACTGGCCGACATCATAAACTGTTCACCATCTCAGGGAATCTTCCCAGACGACCTGAAATTGGCCTCCCTCAAACCTCTCCTAAAAAAAAAAAAAACCAAATCTGGATCCTAAAGATCCTAACAACTTTCGTCTGATTTCCAATCTCCTGTTCATAGCCAAGATCATGGAGAAATTAGTTAATGCACAACTTTCTGATTACATTGAAGATCATAAAATTCTGTGTCCTACCCAATACGGGTTACATAAAGCATCAAGCTCAGAAACCTTACTCATATCTCTGACAGACTACCTCATCTTGGGCCTGGATAAAGGTCAATCTTTCCTACTGATTCTCCTTGACCTCTCGGCAGCATTTGACACTGTTAACCATTCCATCCTACTAAACCAGCTGTCTGACATTGGAATAACAGGAACTGCCTTTGCATGGTTCAAAACATTCCTTAGTAACAAAGGTTACAAGGTTAGAATTCACAATAAAGAATCAATCCGCTATAACTCCTCCCTGGGAAGTTCCTCAGGGCTCTTCCCTATCACCTACTCTCTTTAACATTTACCTTCTTCCACTGTGCCAGCTGTTAACCAAACTGAATCTAAAACACTTCCTATACGCCGACGATGTCCAGATCTTGATCCCTCTTAAAGAAACCATTTCTAAATTCCTTGAATATTGGGAAAATTGCCTTCGAGAAATCAACAGCTTCCTCGCTGGCTTAAACCTGATTCTAAACACAGCTAAGAGTGAACTCCTCCTTATATCCCCGGAAAACAGTAACATCACCTCGAGTCCGCCAGACAACCTTCTCATTACCCAAGCAAGAGACTCAGGAGTACTAATCGACAGTTGTCTAAATTTAAAATCATTCATCAACCAAACAACTAAGGACTGCTTTCACAAATTACAGGTTCTGAAAAGAATAAAACCTCTCCTTCACTTCCAGGATTTCAGAACAGTTCTTCAAGCCATAATCTTCTCTAAGACTGATTATTGCAACTCTGTCTTACTAGGTCTCCCGTCATCCTCTACTAAACTGCTTCAGATGATCCAAAACGCAGCCGCCGGAATACTGACAAACATGAGAAGACCACATCACCCCCACCCTCAAAATCCTACACTGGCTGCCTATACTCTTCAGGATTTTATACAAATCATCACAATGATCTATAAAGCCATACATCACCATACTCATCTTAACTTACAAATGCCTCTCAGACGACATTCTTCTACCAGACCCATTAGAGAAGCGTACAGAGGATCACTTCATGTACCACATACCAAAACCACACAGCATCTAACATTCAGAGACTGGGCCTTTTCTACAGCAGGACCATCGATATGGAATTCCATTCCACCGGATCTTCGACAGGAGCCTTGCCTCCCAACTTTAAGAAAAAGGCTTAAGACTTGGCTGTTTAAACAAGCCTTTCCAGACCTCATCTGAATCATAATCCATCAACTTTAGTCATTTTCGATTATTGTAAATTAAGCCTTGTTACGTTAAATGTTCTATCCTCTCCTAGTTTTGAACAACATTGTTTTATTGTAACTTCACCATTTCTCTCACTTGTTCCATGTTCATGTTCATACACACCCCTTGTTGAATGTAAACCAGCATGATGTGATTTTATCATGAATGCTGGTATATAAAAACTCTAAATAAATAATATTACAGCAGATCGTCTAAGCCGCGCGTTTCATCCACACGAGTGGACCCTGAATCCAGAGGTAGTGGAAAACATTTTTCAACAATGGGGTTTTCAGTCAATAGGTCTATTTGCCACAGAAAGCAACAGACAAGTTCAAACATTCTGCTCCATTTATCCCAGCAGCATATGGTTCGCCCCAGATGCCTTCCTCATTCCATGGACAACAGGCTTGATGTATGCTTATCCTCCCATTCTACTAACTTCTCAGACAGTTCAGAAGTGCATACAGAATGTGGCTGGGGAGACCAGGGTTCGAGTCCTGCTGTCGCTTCTTGTGACCTTGGGCAAGTTTGATAGCCTCACTCGTCTTATCTCGTTCCAGATTATTTATAAATAAATTGAAAAGCACCAGTCCAAGTTCCAGATCCCTGAGGCACTCCACTGTTTACCTTATTCCACTGTGGAAATAGATCATTAATCCTACTGTTTCCTGTCTTTTAACCAGTTTACAATCCACAAAAGGACATCTCCTATTTCATGACTTAAGTTTTTTCTTAGAAGCCTCTCAATAGGGACTTTGTCAAACATATTCTGAAAATCCAAATACATCTACCGATTAACCTTTACTCACATAATTAACCCCTTCAAAAGAATGTAGCAGATCTGAGAGACAAGTCTTAGTTTGGGTAAATCCATGTTGGCTGTGTCTCATTAAACTATATCTGTCTCTGTTCTGTGATTTTGTTCTTTTGAATAAGTTCCACTATTTTTCCCAGCATTGAAGTCAGACTTGCCAATCTATAGCTTTCTGGATCAACCCGGAGCCCTTTTTACATATTGGTTACATTGAGCCAACAGCTGTAGAAAGAAGCGTTGGTTTTTTTTTTTTTTTTTTTATTGAAATGCTATAAAATATAAATATTAAATAAGGTACCTTTATGGAGAGGCAGAATTTCATGTAAGGCAAAGGCATACTTGTAAACTCCTTCTCAAATAAGTGTACTGATAACACAAGTTTATATATAATTTTTACTTGTACATTTTCATCCCCAAACATAATTGTCAATTTCTGTGATTGGCTTTCTAATATAAACATAATCTGAATGGCCATATAGTCACTTGCTCTCTGTCTCCATGCTGATTATTCTTGCCTTGTATGATATCTATGGCTCTCAATTAGGTGGCATGTCAACTGGCCTTGTATTTGTTCTCACCTTGTAGCTCAGCATGTTTAACTAACTTGTCTGTGTGTCTAAGAAAACAAGTCCAAAGTTGAGGCACAAATGTCATGCATACAATGTTAGTAATTATAAAACTGCCTATGATAAAAAATAAACTTAGAACAAGAATAATGACTTCTTATGTAACGTAGCAAAAAATATGCTGCTTCTTTACCACTTTCCTTTACAAGCCATGTCTGTAATGAAGGCTGTAAGCACCACAACAGAAATGCACATGCTTGGTGGGTGGGTGTGTTGTATGTCTGTACACATGTACACACATGAATAGTTATTGTGGACATCCTGAAAACTAGACCTCTTTGCAGTGTGAAGGCTGGAGCCATGAAGAATCATTGGATTAATATAGTAGACATCTTAACTGTGTTCTTTAATTTAGATCATGAAACTAGAGAAGTGCTTGGTCTAGAAAAGCTATTTCAGGAGGAAGCCAGATGAGAACTGCTGGAATACAACTTTGTTTGAAGTTGTGAGTTTTAGATCCTGTGGGCACCACTGCTCAGGACACTTGATTGGTTCTGTTAACTCTTTGAGCAAACTTGTCAGGGAATTTCAAAATTTCAGCATTATTTGGACAGACTTCGGGCATTATTGATCTATAACATTATAAGGCTGCCTGTTTGGTCTGTAAGTGGGAGTGAGCTTCAGCAGTTTACTTGGTTATTCATCAGTCAGGTTCTAAACCTCTTTCACATAGTACACTATAAAGTTTTATAGTATAGCAGCTTAAAAATACAATCCCAGCATTGAAAGCATTTGCAATATAAAAGTAAGTAAGCTACTTGGAGATTGAATTAGGAGTGCATGTTTTTATAGTAAATAGTAGCATTTTGAGTGTTGTAATGAGCTTTAACCCCTTTCTTTTTTTATCCCCTTTTACAGGCCAAACCTTCTACTGTTGAAGTTTTAGAGGATATAGATAAGGTATGGTTTACTTAAGTTGCTCAGTTATGATCAGTTATAATTATTTAAGCGGACATGACAAAATTGTTGGCATTCTTCACTATCTCTTTCTTTTTTTTTTCTTTGTTTAAATGCATACTAATTGTCTAATTTCACAAATGTCTGTCTTTCAGAAAATTCAGGCACTGGAAGAGTTCAGAGAAAAAAACCAAAGGTTACAAAAGCTATGGGTTGGAAGGTTACTTTTGTATTCGTCAGTATTTTTTCTTCTGACCTGTTTAATTGTATATTTATGGTACCTTCCAGAAGAATGGACAGCAAGAATTATAATGACACTTCCATTTTTTGCTTTTCCAGTGATGTAAGTGCATGTGAATAAATTCAGTGTTTGTAGCTTCTGTTCTAACTGTACAGTGTAAAATGATGGGAGAAATTTTCTCTTTAGGGACTTTTGTTAAGCATATAGAAGTGTTCAATCTATTCACTAATTAGGGCTTTAATATTGTATATTTGCATGGAATGAGCATGAAATGAATAGCATAGATTTGTATAAAATAGCCTCTTTTGTGTCTCCCTCCTTCACTACTTTTATTTAATACAATAAAATAAAACTTCTCATAATAGAACACCAAAGCACAGTACAAACCTTAAAATTTATATAAAATCGAAATATATCTTAATACATAAAATACTATTAAAATAAGATACCCCACTAAAATAGTACTGAGGTCATCATTAATCAACATAGCCAGAATCCCCTTCTGGTTCCAACCTAATCGCCCTGCATCCCAAAAGATCTTCAGTACCTTCACATATTGCCGAATACATTTAATCACTTATCCAACTTGAATGAATAACAATGTTTTTACTGCTTTTCTAAATTTGATAGATCGTTTGACACTTTAGATTGTTCTCTGCCCAGTCAGTAGCAGACTTTCATGACAAGGTTCATAGGATTCATCTTGAGTTCTCCAGACCAGTGTTTCTCACCAGGTATGCAGGACACACTGATGTCTCAGGGTCAGCAGGAGGCTGCTCTTTTCTCATCAACCCAGATGAGTGAATGTTTTGCTGCTCCTTTATCAGGCCTGACAGGAGGCTACTCTCTCACTCCCTTCTCCTCTTTCTGGCCCAATGGGAGGCTGTTTCCTCCTTCACCTAGATCAGAGAGACATTGCCACCCCCTGCTGTACTGGGCCAGACAGGATACCAACTTTATATTCTCCTGCTGGGCCTGGAAGTGTTGGAGGTTGGGGATACAGGGCAGGGAGCAAGGGAGTGTAGGAGCTGCTGCATAATAAGGGGTGGAAAAGAGGAGGACAAGGAGAGGGGGAAGGGGCAAAGAGTTGAGCAGGGGAGAGAGGGAGCACAGGGAAAGAGGATGTGGGTGGGAGTTGGGAATGCTGGGCAGGGATGAGAATGTGAGGAGATGATTGAAGAGGAGTCGTCCCCAGTACCTGTTCGAAAGAGCAGGCTATCTTTTCCTTTCCACAGCTTTTGTCACTTAGCTTAGTTCCTGACTGAACTATGTTGTCAGACAGGAACTCCAGACTTAACTGCTGGGTGGCCTCTTTCCAAGAACTCCCACAGAAGACCACCCCCTACCAAAAACACTCTCTGGCAGGGATAAGGCATCTTCCTTCACCTCTCCTCCCAGACCTCTTCTTTTCTGCACACTCTGGAATCTTAAGCTCTCTCCTTATAGACTCCTAGATATTCCTGCCATCTTACCTGGAAAAGAAACAGCTTCACACTCTTCATCCTGGAAACTTCTATGAGAGAGATAAGGCCCAAATGGCATCACTCTGTGGAGAGAGTGATACCCTGAGAACGCCAACTCCTGGGATCCTACTGCATCACATGGGTGTACCCCTTTTATTCAAGTTCAAAATCTTCTCCCATTTAAGTGGCACACCTTAACACACCTACTTACATTAACCACTACAGAGACAGGGTCTGGTTGACACTTGACACTTACTGGCAACCAGATCTGTGTGGGCCACTGCTGTCATTTACACAAAAGCTTTTACTTCTTGGTTCTACAAGGGGTTTTTGCACAAACATTAGCACTATGCATAATGTAGAAATATGGTCAAGTGCTTTTCTCACAGCATTTGGGCACTACACATGCCATCACTTTATTACATTTATAGTAATGTTAAAATGTATATGCTAAAAAAAAAAAAGCAAACACAAAAAACCCATGCACTCATTTTTTAGCACACATTTTACACAGGTCCGTTTGGATGGACCGCAAAGCTAATCAAAGGTCATTCTATCCCTGATGCAATAGTGGATTAATAGGACTTATTTGTTATGGCATGTGGTTCCAGAGTTTACATTCTTACTCTAACTTGCTGTTGCACGTGAGGTAGTGTTGCTGATATCCCTAAATGATATAAAGCAAGAAGGTAAATGGATGAATAAGCCATACCTTGGCTTTTTAAAATCTTGCTGTCTATGTGACTCTAGCACCACCTGGTCATTGATTTTCACATTCTTTTCATTGATAAAATGTCATCTGTTTAACTAGATGTGTAGATTGAACATGCTCAGCAGTACCTTCACTCCAATCCTGTCAACTTTAATATTTGAGGATAAACTAGCTGTTTAAAGTATGATCAATCTGGGATTGCACCCACATCCAAGCTTTTTTTGGGGGGCATGTGGGCTTTTCTGCACTCACGAATGTGACATTAGCTTGGGATGTTAGTGTTCTTATTTGATTTACATTTTTATGCTTTCCCCAACCAGTATATAAAACTGCGGTGTCGGAAAATGCTCCTTACTAGCTAAGAAACGTATATTGCAAAAATGGATGATTAGTGATCCGCCTACAATTGGGCAACTAAAACTTGTAATTTTTCATAACTGTCCAGTTGGAAAAATGTTGAGCAAATGGAGCTCCATTGAAAGCATATACTGTTCTTGAAACTTTGGGATCTATATTTGCAATATGTATCTCCTTGAGCAAGAAGTCTACTCTTAAATGATTTCTTTGTGAGCCATCTGTTCAGATGTCTGTCTCTTATGTAAAGTGGTTCAATATCTTTCTGTCCCTTTCCTATGTGATATGTGGGGGTGGTGGGAGGGGTTAATTTTGATTGCTTGGTCTGTTGTATACTTGCCGCCGGGGTATTGCAGAGTACACACACCCTGGCTATTGTGAGTTATACTGTGTAAATTTTCATAAACAAATTTAAACAAAGTATGGCCACAAAAGACCTAATATTTTGGAGCTCAACTTTTCCTATTTTTCCCCAGACTAAAATTATTGTAATTATAAACACTCAAAATGTATTCATGCAACATATAAATGTTTAAATAGTTAAACTTTTTAATTATATTTACTTTTATTTAGTACTGGTCAAATAAGACCATAAAAAACCCCAAAAAACTAAGTGCCATAGTCAGTAGCGATACGTTCAGAGAAATGCAAGAGACTACAAACTCAGTTACAGGACTGGTTGACTAAACCCATACCTAATTTCACAGCACAACTACTATTTCATTTCTATAGGTCTGGAAGGTGTATGCTATGCTGTACAGATTCAATAAGGCAACAGGCCCTGCACCATGGAGCTTACATTCTAGTTAACATAATCAACATAATTTTCTAGTAACTATAGCAGTAGAACATGTTTAACACGAGGGCCAAAATCAGAATGAGTTCAGGGTTTTTGGATTTAAAAGCAGTCTCAAAAAGAGGGATCTTTAAGTGGGACTTGAATATAACTAGCTATAGAGCATGATGCACCAACTCAGAAAAGCCTTTCCAAGCACATGGTACTGCAAAACAGAGTCTGGAATTAGCAATGGATAAGATAGGAGCGGTTTGCCAGATGAACAGAGGTTAAGAGGAAGGACATAAGGTGGAGATAAGAGGATAGGCACACATAGCTACAGAACAAACACTGAACCACTGCATGGTTCAGCAGCATAACTGATGAAGTTTCAGTAGTCCAAACAGAAAATGAGTGCATAAGCGTTTTGGTACTGTATTTAGAAAATAAAGGTACATCTTGGCGATACTGGTAAAATCAGAGCGGCCTCGGAGAGAACGTTCCTTCCGTCTCTCCCCAACTTCCAATCCCTTCCTCTACCTAACCCCCCCCACCTTTATTCCCAAAGTTTACGCCTGGGCCGGCTGCCAGCGCACCAGGTTCCGGTCCGGAGGCTGCGACATGCTGCCCCTCCCCAGGAAAGCCCCGGGACTTACGCGCGTCCTGGGGCTTGTGCTCGCTGCCGAGCCTATGCAAAATAGGCTCTGCGCGCGCAGGGGGGTTTGGGGTAGGTTTTCGGGGGTTACGCGCGGAACCCTTTGAAAATCTACCCCAGTATTGAAAGCTACACTGGATCAGAGCACCAAGAGAAGGAGTAATAAGGAGAGGGCCTAGAACAGAACCTGGGGGCATGCCAATTACTGACAGGATAGCGGTGGAGGAGGATGTTGTATGTTTGGGAATGTTTTTCCAAGTTGAGCTGACTTTGCTGAAGTGATTCTTTGTCCAGAATTGCTTCTATTAAATGCAGAAGTTAGGTTCTTGTATGTATAGGATGAAGAAGTTTAAAATTGCTGCTTCAAACAGCATAGATTTAATTTACTGCTGCTTCTTCTAGCATAGCTAGCTGTCTGTCCTTAGATCTGGCTTTGATATGAACTTTTTATTTTTATTTTTTTTAGTGTTTGGTTTATAAGAACATTGCTTATTTTATGGTTTTCCAGAAGAACAGAAAGAAATAGTAAGTTTTTTGCTCTTTTTTAATGTTTTTGGATTAACTTGATTAATCCCATTCACAAAGTGTGTTAAATTTGCATATACAAAAAAATATAGGTCTAGCATGAGATGCAGGTAGAAAGAAATGCACATTTAATGAATTGGACATAGGAAGTGTACAGTCTGTAACAGATACATTTCACACTTCTTTCATAAGCAATCTGTGGTAGTGCCCATATCAAATTATACATGGGATAGGCCTTCAATACTTATGGAGATTTCATGACTTGGTATAAGTCAGTATTTCTCAAGCCTTTTTAGGTTGCACCTCCCCACTTTTTTCTGAATTTTTATTGTCCATGCCCTCCCTCCAGCCAAATTAACTTTCCTGGAGTCCTGCCAGACTTGGCTCATCACATGGGTTATCAACTCCTACCAGCAGATGGAGAGACAGTTTTTTTTTATTTTCCAACATAATCTCTAGCACAGGGCTTCCCAAACCTGTCCTGGGGACCCCACAGACAGTCAAGTTTTCAGGATATACAGATTTATCTCCTAGAAAAGGATTTAAGCCCCCTACATCCTCCCCCTAGATCCTTCCCCTAGGCTTTCTGTGAAATGGTGATGACTAAGTGATAGCATCCGGGGGGGGGGGGGGGGGGGAGAATCTCAAGTTGAGGAAGGCAATGAAGAAGTTGTACCTACTTTGGGGGGAAGAATGGAGATCTTCTTTCATATCCCTAAGGTGGATACCTTGATATCTATCATGACTCGCAAAACTACTATTCCAGTAGAGGGTGGTGTAGCTGCTCATATTCCTACAGCCAAAAACTGAGGTTATCCTCTAACAGTCCTTTGTGGTTGTAGCCCTTTATTTCAGTGTGCAGAGGTTTTGTAGCAATAGCCCTTTCTGTGCTAATCCAGCAGCTTCCAAAAGTCATAATTTGGCAATATAGGAAATGCATTACAAGAGGCTGCATGTATGGAATAAGAACATGATTTCTCACAGGACAAGCAGGATGGTTGTCCTCACAAATGGGTGACATCGAGGATGGAGCCCACCACGGAAAACTTCTGTCAAAGTTTAACAGAACTTTGACTGGCCCCTACTGGGCATGCCCAGCACGGCACTGACCCTGCAGCCAGCAGGGGTCTCCCTTCAGTCTTCTTTTTTCCGCGCAGCAGTTGCCACGCGGCGAAAGGAGCTCTTCTTACCACGTTCCTGACAGGAATTCGGTTCTTTCTTTCCGAAGAAAATTTGCCCCTCAGGGGTCTCCCTTCGACAAATTTTTTTCAACTTTGCGGAAATCCGGTAAGTTTTTTGCCGATTTTCATCGACTTCCGTCTATTTTGGCCCTTGAGGCCTGTTGGCAATTACCGATCCCGCGGCTAAATTTTGGCCCAAGGCCATGGCGACGGGGTTCCGTCGATGTCCGGATTGCACCCGGACTATGTCAATCACAGACCCCCATAGGGTTTGTGTTTTGTGTTTAGGTAGCGAGCATGATGTCCTGACTTGCACCAAATGTGCCTTAATGACACCCAAAGGTCGCAAAGCCAGGATGGAGAAGATGGGGCTCCTCTTCCACGCTCGCACCCCAACGCCATCGATAGCATCGTCATCGGAACCGGCACCGTCGAAGGTGCACCATCACCGTCAACCCTCCGGTGACCGTCCACCATCGATGACTTCTTGGCCGTCGACTCCTGTCCCCTCCCCGGATGGGCGAGGAGATCGGAAAGACAAACATCGCCATCGACGGCACAAGTCTCGGCCCGTCGAGGATCCAGAACCATCGACCTCTGTACAGGCCGAGCCACCGACTAAGAAGCCTCGGTCAGACCTGGCACCGTCCATGTCTCGTTCGCAGGCACCGAGGAAACCCTCACCCCTTCCGGGTGTGGGAGCCGTGATCCCACCGGTTACGGTGGTCCCTCTGGCTCAGCCTCAGCCTCCCTCTCCCGTCGAGCCGGGTATCGTTACCCCTGGTCTCCGGGCAGAACTGGACCGGCTGGTCCAGGAGGCCATCGAGAAAGCGATGCAGAAGTTCCAACCTCCACCGGCACAGTCTCCGGCACCGACTCCGCCACCGAGGAGGGAACCGACCACCAAGCCTCTGGTGGAAGCTCTAGCACCGCTACTGCGCCGCATGGAGGCGCTTATGACGGCCCTTCCATCGGTGCTTCCAGTAGCACCGACAACACCACCGTCTCCGACAGGATTCTCATCGGCAGGAGAAACACCGTTCCTGATTTCCCCTTCTGGGGTGGTCCCATCGGTGCCTTCTCGTCTCTCTCCACCTATTTATCCTTCGGCTCCATCGATTCCAAGACCGGCACCGATTCCATCGGCAGCACCGAAGCCCTCGATGCCGTTCCCAGTTCCGCCTGCAGCACCGATGCCATCAAGATTTCGCTCTATGTCCTCGGATCCTCAACCAGGACCTTCAGGGCTTCAAGCCCCACATGATCCCTACGATACCTGGGGTGATGATACATCTTCTGACACAGATTTACCTTCACCACCATCTCCTACAGAGAGTAGAAAACGTTCTCCTCCTGAGGATCTCTCCTTTATTAATTTTGTGAAGGAGATGTCGGAAACTGTACCCTTTCAGCTACAGTCTGAAAACGATGACAGGCACCAGATGATGGAACTGCTCCAATTTCTGGATGCTCCTAAAATCATCGCTTCCATCCCTATTCACCAGGTGTTTCTGGATCTTTTAAAGAAAAACTGGGAATCTCCTTCATCTGTTTCACCAGTTAATAAGAAAGCTGACTCCACATATCTTGTCCAGTCAGCACCAGGATTTCAGAAGCCTCAACTGGATCATCGCTCTGTTGTGGTTGAGTCCGCGCAAAAGAAGGCCAAGCGTCTAAAGCCACACTCTTCCACTCCACCTACCAAGGACAACAAATTCCTAGATAGTGTGGGACGGAAAGTGTATCATGGAGCTATGTTGATTTCACGAATAGCTTCTTATCAACTTTACATGACTCAATATAACAGAGCCATCCTTAAACAGATGCAAGACTACGCTGACACCTTGCCGGAACAATACCAACCACAGCTTCAAGCCCTTCTTCACAAAGGATTTGAGGCAGGGAAGCACGAAATTAGAACGGCCTATGACATCTTCGATGCTTCCACAAAAGTTTCAGCCACAGCCATCTCGGCCAGACGTTGGGCTTGGTTAAAGTCATCCAACCTTCGCCCAGAGGTCCAGGATCGTCTATCTGATTTACCCTGCTTAGGGGACAATTTGTTTGGATAACAAATTCAGCAAATTGTAGCTGAATTAAGATCACCACGAGACGTTGAAACAACTCTCATCCACTCCATCTGAGGTGTCCTCCAAACAACCATCTAAGAAGGACTCTAAAAAGTCGTTCTTTCGGCCACGTCGTTATTATCCTCCATCGGCTAAGCCTCGACCTGCACGGTCCTCCAACAGAGCTCAGCCACGCCAGCCTCGGAAGCAAAGACCTGCTGTAGCCCCACCCCCTGGGCCTGCGGCGGGCCTTTGACTTCCCTGTAGAGAGCACATGCCAAACCCCTCTTCCAGACATCCCTGTGGGAGGTCGACTGTACCACTTTTTACACCACTGGATACAGATCACCTCAGATCAGTGGGTACTAGCAATTATCGCACAGGGTTACCACCTCAACTTCATTACTCTTCCGGCAGACTCCCCGCCTCTTCAAGCATGGAGTCTAACCAGCCATTTGACTCAATTACAACAAGAAGTATCCCTTCTTCTGCAATCAAATGCTATAGAACCCGTCCCTCCCTCTCAACAAGGGAAGGGATTCTACTCCAGGTACTTCCTAATACCAAAGAAATCAGGGGGGCTACGTCCCATTTTGGACCTTCGAGCCCTCAACAAGTACCTTCAAAAAGAAAAGTTCAAGATGGTAACCCTGGGCTCGCTTCTCCCTCTGCTGCAAAGGGGGGATTGGCTGTGCTCTCTCGACCTCAAAGACGCTTATACCCACATTGCGATAACACAATCCCATCGCAAGTATCTGCGTTTTCTGGTGGGCCGAAACCATTATCAATACCGGGTACTACCTTTCGGTCTGGCGTCTGCTCCACGAGTCTTTACCAAATGCCTCGTCGTGGTAGCAGCATTCCTCAGGAAGGAAGGTGTCCACGTCTACCCCTACCTGGACGATTGGCTAATCAGGGCCTCCACCCCACAGATTACTCAATCCTCCCTAAACTTGACAATTCACACACTCCTTTCATTAGGGTTTCTTGTCAATTACGAGAAATCTTGCTTAGTCCCATCTCAAACCTTATCCTTCATTGGGGCAGACTTGGACACCTTACAGGCAAAGGCCTACCTTCCGCATCAAAGGGTCCAAACTCTCATGTCCCTAGCTCGCCAGCTCCAATCTCAAAACACTGCCACGGCTCGCCAATTCCTCGTTCTCCTAGGACACATGGCATCCTCGGTTCAAGTCACTCCCATGACCCGACTAGCCATGAGAGTTACCCAATGGACTCTGCGACATCAATGGATTCAAGCTCTTCAGCCTCTGTCCTCCATTGTCACAATTACACAAGCGCTACGCCTGTCTTTAACCTGGTGGACGACTCAAGTCAACCTCCTTCAGGGCTTACCTTTTCTTCCACCAGATCCCCAAGTAATCCTAACCACCGATGCTTCCCACATCGGTTGGGGGGGCCCATGTGGACGATTTCCAAACTCAAGGACTCTGGTCTCGAAAGGAAGCCGAACACCAGATAAATTTCTTGGAACTGCGAGCAATCCGCTACGCGCTCAGAACTTTCCAAGCTCACCTATCGAATCAGATAATCTTGATCCAAACAGACAACCAGGTGGCCATGTGGTACATAAACAAGCAGGGAGGCAGGCTCCTTCCTTCTGTGTCAGGAAGCTGCGCAGATTTGGGCGGAAGCCCTCTCCCACTCTATGTACCTCAGGGCCACCTACCTGCCGGGAGTAGACAATGTATTGGCAGACCAACTGAGCCGTGTCTTCCAACCACACGAGTGGTCACTCAATCCCTTGGTAGCGACCTCTCTATTTCACAAGTGAGGTTATCCTTACATAGACCTCTTTGCGTCCCCTCAGAACCACAAAGTGGACAATTACTGCTCTCTCATTCGGAGCCAACACTCTCGGCCCAGGGATGCCTTCTCCCTCAAGTGGGCAACCGGTCTGCTTTATGCATTCCCTCCACTTCCTCTTCTGTCGGACTCTCGTGAAGCTACGCCAGGACGGAGGAACCATGATCCTGATAGCACCTTACTGGCCACGCCAAGTATGGTTTCCCATACTCCAGGATCTCTCCATCCGCAGGCACATTCCCTTGAGAAAGGACCCGCATCTCCTCACTCAAAACGACGGATGCCTCCTCCATCCCAACCTCCAAGCCTTGTCCCTGACGGCATGGATGTTGAAAGGTTAGTCCTTCAGCCTTTTAATCTTTTGGATTCAGTTTCTCGTGTCCTGATAGCTTCACGAAAGCCCTCCACCAGAAGGTCCTATTCATACAAATGGAAAAGGTACACATCATGGTGCACTTCTCAGTCCCTTGATCCCCTTTCCTGTCCAATCTCAAAATTCTTGGACTATTTATGGCATCTATCGGAATCAGGTCTTAAAACCTCTTCTATAAGGATGCATGTCAGTGCGGTAGCCGCCTTCCATAAAGGTATCGAGGGTGTCCCTATTTCAGTACAACCCCTGGTAACACGCTTTCTTAAGGGCTTGCTCCATCTGAAGCCACCCTTACGTCCTTCGGCCCCATCTTGGGACCTTAATCTGGTTCTTGGTCGTCTAATGAAACCACCTTTCGAACCTCTGCACTCCTGTGACCTAAAATATCTCACTTGGAAAGTGTTATTCCTTTGGCTGTTACTTCAGCTCGCAGGGTTAGTGAATTGCAGGCCCTAGTTACCTATCCGCCTTACACTAAACTCCTGCAGGACCGGGCGGTGCTTCGCACTCACCCTAAGTTTTTACCTAAGGTAGTATCGGAGTTTCATATCAATCAATCCATCATACTACCCACCTTTTTTCCCAGGCCCCACTCCAACTCCGGGGAACAGACTCTGCATACCTTAGACTGTAAACGAGCTCTAGCTTTTTATCTAGACCGTACAGTTGCTCACAGGAAGAGCACTCAATTATTCGTCTTTCCATCCTAACAAGTTAGGACAACCTGTGGGTAAGCAGGCTCTCTCCTCCTGGTTGGCGGACTGCATTTCTTTTTGCTATCAGCAAGCTGGCATTCCTTTTCAAGACCGTGTTAAAGCACACTCTGTGAGGGCCATGGCGACTTCAGTAGCACACCTTCGATCGGTGCCGCTTCCTGACATCTGCAAGGCTGCAACCTGGAGTTCTCTCCATACATTTGCAGCCCACTATTGTTTGGACAAAGCTGGAAGACAGGACTCCATCTTCGGCCAATCTGTCTTGCGTAACCTTTTTCCAATGTGATGTACCAACACCCTTCCACCTGCCCGGTAGGGTGCGGATGCCCTTTCCAAAATCCACCCCAGTTGTTGTGCCTGTTGCACGCCGTTGGGTGCATTTGGTGCAAGTCAGGACATCCTCAGCTCGGTACTTACCCATTTGTGAGGACAACCATCCTGCTTGTCCTGTGAGAAAGCAAATGTTGCTTACCTGATGTAACAGGTGTTCTCACAGGACAGCAGGATGTTAGTCCTCACGAAACCCGCCCGCCACCCCGCAGTGTTGGGTTCGTTTTATTTTTACTTTTTAGGCACTGCCTGTAGCTTTGAAAATCAGACTGAAGGGAGACCCCTGCTGGCTGCAGGGTCAGTGCCGTGCTGGGCATGCCCAGTAGGGGCCAGTCAAAGTTCTGTTAAACTTTGACAGAAGTTTTCCGTGGTGGGCTCCATCCTCAATGTCACCCATTTGTGAGGACTAACATCCTGCTGTCCTGTGAGAACACCTGTTACATCAGGTAAGCAACATTTGCTATACCATAATAGGTCAGACCAAAGGTCTATGAAGCCCAGTATCCTGTCTCCAGCAGTGACCAATCCAAGTCACAAATACCTGGCAAATACACAAACATTAAATGTGCTACTTGCACATTTCACATTTTACACATTCAAGTCCTTTCATGATTTTATAGACCTCTATAATATCCCCCCTTAGCCGACTCTTCTCTGAGCTGAACAGCCCTAATCTCCTTAGCCTTTCCTCATAAGAGAGCCATTCCATCCCCTTTATCATTTTAGTCGCCCTTCTCTGTACTTTCCCCAGTTCAATTATATCTTTTTTTTTTTTTTTTTTTATGTGGCGACCAGAATTGTACAAAGTCCTCAAGGTGTAGTCTAACCATTGTGCGATAGAGGTGCTATGACATCCTCCATTTTATTTGCCATTCTCTTCCTAATGATTCCTAGCCAATGTTTTCTTTTTTGACCGCCGCAGCACACTGAGCCAATGATTTCAACGTAACATCAACTATGACGCCCAGAACTTTTGCCTGGGTGGTAACTCCTAAAATGGAACCTAACATCGTGTAGCTATAGTATGGGTTATTTTTTCCTATATGCATCACCTTGAAGTTGTCCACATTAAATTTCGTCTGCCATATGGATGCCCAATCTTCAGTCTTGCAAGGTTCTCCTGCAATTTATCACAATCTTGTGATTTAACTACTCTGAATAATTTTGTCATCTGCAAACTTGGTCTTCTCATTCATTGTACCTCTTTCCAGATCAATTATAAATATATTATGCACCAGTCCAAGTACAGATTCCTGAGGCACTCCACTGTTTACCTTTCTCCACTGTGAAAACTGACTATTTAGTCCTACTTTTTCCTGTCTTTGATCCAACTTGCAATCCACAAAAGGACATTTTCTATCCAATTATGATTTTTTAGTTTTCTTAGAAGCCTCTCATAAGGGATTTTGTCAAACCATCTGAAAATCCAAATACACCCCATCAACCGGTTCACCTTTATCCACATGCTTATTCACCCCTTCAAAAACATGTAGCAGATTTGAGGCCAGCCTTCCCTTAAGTAAATCCATGCTGGCTGTGTCCCATTAAATCATGTCTGTCTATATGTTCTGTGATTTTATTCTTTATAATATTTTTCATGATTTTTAATTACCCGGATCACCTCTGGAGCCTTCTTTAAAAATTGGGGTTACAATAGCCACCTTCCAGCCTTCAGGTACAACAGAGTATTTTAATGGTAGGTTACAAATTACTTGTAATAGGTCTGAAATTTTATTTTTGAGTTTTCAGTATCCTGTTGATGTATACCATTTGGTCCAGGTGACTTGCTACTCAACAGTTTGTCATTCTGGCCTACTACATCTTCCAGGTTCACCAAGATTTGGGTCAGTTCATCTGAATCCTCACCCTTTTAAACAGTCTTCTGAACAGCTATCCCCCCCAACATCCTTCTCAAACACCGAAGCAAAGAATTTTTCTTCTTTCTGCGATGGCCTTATCGTCCCTAAGTGCCCCTTTAACCTCTCTATCATCTAATGGTCCAATTGACTACCTTGCAGGCTTCTTGCTTTGGATCTATTTTAAAAAGATTTTATTATGAGTTTTGAATTTTTGCCTCTACGGCCAACTTCTTTTCAAATTCTTTTAGCCTGTCTTATTAATGTTTAGCATTTAACTTGCCAATGCTAATGCTTTTTCCTATTTTTATAAGATGGATCCTTCTTCTAATTTTTGAAGGAAGATCTTTTTGACTAAAAGTCTTTCACCTCACCTTTTAACCATACCGGCAATTGTTTGGCCTTCCTTCTACCTCTTAATGCGTGGAATGCATTTGGAATGAATGAATTGGCATGCCTAGCAAATATCCGGTATAACCTTATTCGGACTTCTTCTAGGAAGAAGCTTCAGTGGTTTCGGCTATGTGGTTGCTATGACTCATTCATTGGTCAGCAGGCGCTGCCTCTAAGACCTGGTTAGGTAAACTTTTCCTTTAAGAGGAAACTCCTGTTTGGTTGAGGATTTGGGTGAATTGAATCTGCTGCATCTGCCAGAGAAATAGGTACTGAAGGGGGAGCCTGGCTGGCAGTGTTTCTGGGAGTCCCAGAAGTATCATCTAGATAGGTCATCTACACCTCAAAGCCACAGGAGCTAGTCTTAACATAGTGTAGCTGCCAAACTAGACTGGACTCCAGCTATTCTTCTACAGACTTTTGATTAACGGCAAAAATCTAACAAAAGCCTGATTACCTTAACAATGCTGGAAACAGAAATGCAGTAGTCTTCAAACAAGTAGCTTTAGCAAATCTCCTGCTTCCTTCTCATGTCTGTGGTCTCCCTCTTCCTTCTGGGTCCTGATGTTTTTGCCCTCTCCCCAGGGGAAGTACCCTGCAACCAGGATTCTTTTGTGGATATCTTTAAGGTGGACCAAGCTAAATGCATGGTCTTGGATTTTTAAGGCAGGTCTAACATAATGTCCTTTTGTGGAGGAAGAAAGGGGCATTCCAATGGTGTAGTTGGGACATTTGGCAGAGCATGCAGTGCACAATGATGGCCTGGGGTTCCTCTCCAGGGTAATTCATAGGTAGTCAGCTATCCAGATTTTATTGGGTATAGATCTAGGTCACCTCAGATCAGTGTTTTCTGGACATTATGGGGAATTGATGGTCTGGTACTGGACTTTCCCATTTTTATATGCCTTTATGGTTTCCCCTTGATCCTCAAACAAAGGCAGTGATAGGGTCTACTCTGTGCAGGTTACATTAGAGGCTATGGTCCCAGTGCCTGTAACAGGGTTATGATGAGTACTCATTCTGTTTCATGGTCTGAAGAAAAAGGTACTTGTTTTGGTCCTCATCTGGATCTCAAGATGGTCAATAAGTATCTCAGCATCCCATGTTTTTGTATGGAAATTTTGCATTCAATGATAGTGGCAGTCTGGCAGGAGGGAGTTCTGTACTCTGCTAGATCTTTCAGAAGCCTACCTCCATATCTAAATCAGGAAAGATCAGATTTTCCGTAGATAAGCAGCTGAATTAGCCATGCTGTCTGGGTACGTCCTCGGTGCCACTAGGTGGCGGAGCTCTCTAAGATCACCCAAAGTCTTTTGGTGAGGTGCTTCCTCCTGCCTGTCCCTGTGCCTGCTCGAGGCTCCTCAGTCCATTTTTTTTCCATGCAACTGACCGCACGCGGAGCTCTACTCTCTTGTGAGGAGAAGTTGTTGTGAGGAAAAAACTTGACAGGATTTCTTTAGAAAAATTCTCAGAATTTCACACAGGATACTTAATTTATCATGCCTCGTCCAGGCTTTAAATTTTGTGACACTGGCAAAATGTCTGTAACCGACACATCAATTCTGCTACCTTTGCCATGGTCCAAAACATGACCAGGCAAATTGTAGAGACTGTGGACGGATGTCCCCAAGGGTTGCAGTGCCAGAGAGTAGCGCGGATCGCACAGCTCAGAGGAGGCAGCGGGCTTGTATGCCCCCTCTGACGCTTCAGTCAGGTTGCTCTGGGAATGAAGTCGACCCCTAAGGCCCAAGCCCATTGAAACCTCTGCAGACCCTCCAGGTCAAAAGCAGAAAAAGAAAAATAAGGTAACATCGATGCAGAGTGCTGGGGATGCGCCGCGGACGCTACCTGCGTAGGATGCGTCGAGAGTTCATGGTGTCGAAGCTTCTATGGAGCACCGATGCACTCATCGGCGCCCCGATGATTCAGAAAAATGTCGACACATCGATGCATCAGAGGAGCATCGACACACTGCATCTGAAGAACGTCGGAACTCCGAAGCACCTGAGGAAGATTGATGCATCAACAGCCACTTGAGTTACCGATGCAACCTCAAACAATACAAAAAACATCCAACAGGTCATAAAAGACCTAGGAGTCCATCCCTGCTATTAGTGGTAGACTCGGAGGATTCTCTAACTCCACCACGATTATCAGATGCCTCTTCACAATCTGAGGGTTTTTCCGGACTTTCTACATCATCTCAATACCGTAGATGGTCACTGTTGCAGGATCCATTACATTCCAAACTTTCCTATCCACGGGAAGATGTCGGACGCCCTAAAGAACCGAACACGGACATCTTCAAGGCAGCCTTGTTACCATCAGGCCAAAGACCGGATCCAGGACCATCCATGTCAGTTTCAGCTGCTGATACACTGACACAGATTACTACCATCTTGTCGCAATATTTAACATCAGTCTAGCAACAAAATCAACCAGCGGAAGAAATGCCTTCATCTACACCTGGGCCAGCACCAAAGACACAACCTAGCAGACCATCACCTCTGCCAATAGGTTCTTCTACTCCATCTTTGTCACCAGGGTCGTCAACCGGCTACCCGTCTGACCCACAGAAGTTGCCTCCAGAGTCAATATCTCCACTGGAGGATCTCACATACTCCCAATTCTTGGAGAAAGTGGGTCAATGATTGGGAGTGGAAACAAGATACCTGACCCTAGACAAGAGATGTTTGGCGTCTTGAAAATATTTGATACTCTGGCTGAACCTACGGCACTTCCTTCTCACCCAGTGCTAGAATCACTTTCAGAAAAAACTTGGGACTCTCCATATTAAACGACTCCAACCTCGAGAGACTGATTTGAAATACAGAATGCTAGATTCTCCACTTTACACCAACATGCAGTTACTGCATGCATCCGTCGTGGTTGAATTAACCATGCAAAAGGCACACAAATCAAGACTACACACAAATAATCCACCGGACAGGGAAGTCTAGATGACTTTGCACGGAAAGCTTTCCAATCGGGAATCCTCAATGCCAAGATACAGAACCACCAATTTTATGTAGCTCAGTACCTTTTTGAATGCCTTCAGGCCTTAAAACCTTTGCTACAACAAAGTTCTGCAGACAACACACCTCCATCTGAATTTCATGATATGGAAGGGCTAAGGCATCTTGTATGTTCCATTTATGAGGGGTTTGAAACCTTTGCTATGGCATTAGCTGTTTTAGCAGCCAGGCGACTGGCATGGTTATGTGCAAGTGCCATAAGAGAAGACATTCAGGATAAGCTGACCAATCTTCCTTGTCGCCCGGATAACTTATTTGGTGATAAACTCACAGAAACTGGCGAAATTAAAAGAACAAAAGGTGGCAGTACTTTCGTTAACTCAACATGACACACAGTCTTCTAAGCGTCATTTTGTTTTATACAAAAAAATCTTACCAAAGACGTCAATATCGGCCTTATACTTCTATAGGCCCCAGCAGTATCAATCAAACAGCCAACAGCCTTACCAGCAACCAGCTTCCCACCAGCGCCCACGTGCTCCTAGTCAACCACGCCAGACTACAAACCTCCAACCCCCTAAAAACCAACAGCTTTTAGAAAGGATTCCACCACCACTGCCCACCCAAACAAGAGGATGACTGTCCCACTTCCTTGCACAATGGAGCACCATCACAACGGATTCATGGGTCCTAAATATAATACGGGACAGATATTCACTCAATTTCACATCCCCTCCTCGTCTTCCGCATTTGATTGTCACGAGACCTCAGAGTATTCATCAGGAGACTCTCCTTTGAGAGATCAATCACTTACTTCAACAGCACTGTATACAGGAAGTACCTCCATCCCAACATCTAACGGGATTTTATTCACAATACTTCCTCATTTCCAAGAAATCCAGAGGTCTGCTACCAATTCTGGACCTATGCTTTCTCAACAAAACACATTTGAAAAGAGAAATTCAAAATGACTCCTCTCAAATCAATTCTTCCCTTCCTACAACCCATGGATTGAATGTGCTCCATAGATTTAAAGGATGCATATGCTCACATTCCAATGCACCCAAAATCTTGGAATTACCTCTGTTTTCAGATGGGAAAGAGACACTTTCAATACAAAGTCCTTCCTTTTGGTCTCATCTGCTCCCAGAGTATTCATGAAATGCCTAGCGGAAGTGGTGGCACACCTATCGTTGGGGGATTAAATATTCCCTTATCTGGAAGATTGGCTATTAGTAGCCCCAAATCCCTTTCTCCTCAGAGAATTTACTTCAATCAATTGCCTGGACAATCTGGGTCTCCTGATAAATTACGAAAAATCTTATCTTCAACCTACCCAGACCTTGGACTTCATTGGAGCATCTATAAACACCATTCAAGACAAAGCTTTCTTGCCACAACCCCGAGCAATAGCTCTTGGGTTTTTTTTTTTTAAATTTTATTTATTAATTCTTTTCCAATGATAACAATTTACACATTGAAAGGTAAATGATTACGACAATATAGTAATTACATTCAACATCATTAATGCAAGAAAATGTCATACTATCCCATAGCCCTCTATATAAGCAGGGGGAGACCCATCACAAGAGACAACAAAATTTGCAGATGACACAAAATTGTTCAGAGTAGTTAAATCACAAGCAGATTGTGATAAATTGCAGGAAGACCTTGTGAGACTGGAAAATTGGGCATCCAAATGGCAGATGAAATTTAATGTGGATAAGTGCAAGGTGATGCATATAGGGAAAAATAACCCATGCTATAATTACACAATGTTGGGTTCCATATTAGGTGCTACAACCCAAGAAAGAGATCTAGATGTCATAGTGGATAACACATTGAAATCATCGGTTCAGTGTGCTGCGGCAGTCAAAAAAGCAAACAGAATGTTGGGAATTATTAGGGAATGGTGAATAAAACAAAAAATGTCATAATGCCTCTATCGCTCCATGGTGAGACGCACCTTGAATACTGTGTACAATTCTGGTCAACGCATCTCAAAAAAGATATAATTGCAATGGAGAAGGTACAGAGAAGGGCTACCAAAATAATAAAGGGAATGGAACAGCTCCCCTATGAGGAAAGACTAAAGAGGTTAGGACTTTTCAGCTTGGAGAAGAGATGGCTGAGGGGGGGATATGATAGAGATGTTTAAAATTGAGAGGTCTAGAACGGGTAGATGTGAATCGGTTATTTTCTCTTTCGGATAATAGAAAGACTAGGGGGCACTCCATGAAGTTAGCATGGGGCACATTTAAAATTAATCAGAGAAAGTTCTTTTTTACTCAATGCACAAACTCTGGAATTTGTTGCTAGAGGATGTGATTAGTGCAGTTAGTACAGCTGTGTTTAAAAAAGGATTGGATAAGTTCTTGGAGGAGAAGTCCATTACCTGCTTCAACGGCAGGGGAGAAGAAAAACTGATACTTCACGCATATCCAGCATAGCTCTCTGCTTCAACGGCAGGGGAGAAGAAAAACAACCAATAAGAGCTGAATAACATAGTCTGGGTAAAACAAATAAGCATGGGTGTAGCTTGCTTATTGCGGCAGTTACTTCCCCTACTACCCCTAACTAATCAAGCTTGATATTTCACTTGGATGCAGCTCCATCACTGCTCTCTACATTAATGGTGGGGGTGGAAGGGAAATAGAACCAAAGAGCTAAGAGAAACAGATAAGTATGAGAAAAAATGTGTGAAGCTTGCTGGGCAGACTGGATGGGCCGTTTGGTCTTCTTCTGCCGTCATTTCTATGTTTCTATGTTTCTATGCTATTAAGTTCACTTAGAGAATAGCCACTGCCATTAGCAATGGTAACATGGAATAGACTTAGTTTTTGGGTACTTGCCAGGTTCTTATGGCCTGGATTGGCCACTGTTGGAAACAGGATGCTGGGCTTGATGGACCCTTGGTCTGACCCAGTATGGCATTTTCTTATGTTCTTAAATTATCAATTCAAAAGAAAAAATACATCTTGACTATAGAAAGCGCTATATCTGGAAATGGTACTATTTAGAAGAACATTCTGTGCACTTTGTGAGGTTACACAAGCTCTGGAGCTAAATTCCTCTCTAGGACAATCGGGATCTATCATTAATAAATTTACTTAACTGAGAAGGTTGAAGAAAAGTATGTTAGGTCTTTAAACCTAACAAGGCACTTGCAGGGAAATTTAAGAAAAAATTGTGCTCCCAGTTGTACCACCTTAGCTTTTAATTCTAAGAATTCCTTTCTCCTTAGTTGAGTTTCTTTGGTCAAATCAGGGAAAATCTTAACTTCCAACCCCATAAATGGTTCCTGCTAGGTCCAAAAGTAAACTCTGAGAACCCAGTCTCTAGGGATGTGCATTTGTTTAATTCGTTTCATACATTTCCCATTATATGCCAATCAGGTGTTCATTTGTTTCATATGTTTCATATTACATGTTTGTATAGGAAACGTATGAAACGAATGCACATCCCTACCAGCCTCTATCAGAGTCTAATAAAAATGTAATAATCAGAGTTGCTGGCAGAGGCTCTTCCTCGACAGATGATTCCAGGATCTCATTCAAATTTAAGTTTACTGAGGATAACTGTTGCATCTCTTTACTTTCCACCGGTGTTTTTTTCCTTGTGGGTAGGTAATATATCTTGGACAGTGGGGGCAGCATTGCCTGGGGAATTTTCAAAATTTCTAACGCATATTTTGTCCTCATTTCTGTTGGAGAGATTGTCGTCATCTTGGGGAAATTTATTAATCTTACATTTTTACTACTTTGATTCTGTAAGCTCTCCAGTTTTCTCAAAAGATACAGATTATCTTTTACCATTTCTTGACATTGATTTTTCATTTCCCCCATATCTGTCATCAATATATCCATTTCCCTTTGATTTTCTATTTGCTTGTTTTTTACTTTGTTCAGTTGTTTCTCAATTTGACCCACTTTGCTTACTATCAGGGTTATTTGTGCTGTTACATTTTTATTTAACGTCTCTATAGCCAAGCAAATAGTTTCCAGTGTAAAATGTTCAGGTCTTACCAACGGAGTCAAAATGGGTTCCAATTCCTATAGAACAGCCTCTTCATAATTTCCTCCACTATGCCAAGATATCATCTCCTCCAGAGCTTGAATTTCTCCTCCGTAGAACTTTCCACCTTCCAGCCTGTCTGTTCCAGGTAACGCCGCTCTTGGCAGAGTTTCCTCCGCGCTTCGCAGAGCCCCCTCCCTGGCGTCATCCGGGGTCAACTCCGGTAGATCCAGGATAGCTGTCCGACTCGGTGCTGGATTTTCGGGGGCCGTTCTTTCAGCCAGGGATAAGGATGTCAACGAGTCTTGGAGGATGCCGGATATTATAGCGTCTCCTCGGCAGACCTCCCGCGACTCTTCACTCGGCTCTCCATTCCCTCTGAGGATGTGGGTATCCATCGGCTCTCTAATCGGAACCGGCGTTGAGGCTTCCAAATTCAGCCTCTCGCGGGCCCTCCGTTTCTGCCCCAAATGAGGCATTCAGGCAATCTGATAAGAAACAAGGTAAATGGGGAGAGACACCACACGTCCTTCCTCTAGCGCGCCATCTTGGATCTCCCAGCTCTTACTTCTCTAGCCCAATGCCTAATAAATCTTGCGACTACCACAGCCCGCCAAGTCTTGACTGTTCTGGGTCATATGGCAGCATGTACCTATGTGGTCCCGAACATGAGGCTCCACATCAGTTGTCTTCAGTGGGGTCTAAAAAACCAATGGTCTCAGTTCCAAAGTCCCTTGTCCACCCAAGTAAGATTAATGAACAGTATGAAAACAGACCTTCAATGGTGGATATGCCCACCAGCATTGACAGAAGGCTCACCACTGAGGCCATCTCGACATCAGTTTATTCTTAACACAGATGCCTCCCCCCACAGGATGGGGTGCCCATTTTGCCAACCTACAGACTCAAGGGTTGTGGTCGCTCCAAGAACACAAGTATCATATCAATCTCTTGGAACTACGAGCCATCAAATATGCTCTTCGAGCTTTTGAGCACAAGCTACGACAGCACGTAGTCATGATCCATACCGACAATCAAGTGGCAATGTTGTACATAAACAAGCAAGGAGGATCCAGTTCATGGAACCTTTGCAAAGAAAAGCGAGAGATTCTGGACTGGTCCCACAGCAAGGGAATTTCCCTACAAGCAACATACCTTCTGGGAATCAACAATTCCAAAGCGGACAAATTGAGCAGAATTTTTCACCCACATGAATGGGAACTAGACCAACACGTGGCTGACTGGATTTTTTTCAATTTGGGGCCTTCCCCACATAGATCTTTTTGCAACGGAACACAACAGAAAGGTTCCCCTTTTTTGCTCAGTCTATCCCAGTGCTCACTGGTTACTACAGGACGCATTCCTACTGGATTGGTCTCAGGATCTACTTTACACATGTCCTCCAATTCCCCTAATATATCGCACAATATAGAAGTGCATTGAGGACAAAGCGAACCTAATCCTCATCGCACCAGCATGGGCACGTCAACCATGTTACGCTTACCTACTCCAGCTATCAATCTGCAAACCACTTCCTCTGGGGAACGACCCCACCCTTCTCACCCAACAAGGGGGTTCACTTCATCCACGTCACACATCCTTGAATCTCACTGCATGGAAATTGAAAGGCTCACGTTCCAAACCCCAAACGTATCTCCACAACTGGAAGATATTTTGGTAGCGTCAAGGAAGCCATCAACTCGACTAAACTATCAATGTAAATGGAAGCGTTATGCCACATGGTGTTCTATGGACATAGACCCACTCACATGTCCATCTGAAAGTCTTCTGACTTACCTCCACCTCCTTTATATACAAGGTTTAGCCACCGCTTCCTTACGTGTTTATCTCAGCGCGATATCAGCGCATCACAGCCCTCTCAATGGAAAATCTATAGCATGTCATGCTCTGGTTTCCCGATTTTTATGAAGGGCGATCTGCAACTACGACCTCCAATCAAGAAACCACCAGTACCATGGGATATTAATCCAGTTCTGGAACAACTTATGCTACCACCCTTTGAACCAGTAAACACTTGCCATCCTAGATACCTTTCCTGGAAGGTGCTATTCTTAGTCGCCCTCACTTCTGTACAAAGAATCAGTGAACTTCAAGCACTGGTTCACTACTCACCTTACCTGGAATTCTACCATGACAAAGTTACACTACGTACATACCCTAACTTTCTTCCTAAGGTAGTTTCCACCTTTACTTAAACCAAACCATAACCCTACCAACTTTCCATCCTAAACCACATGCAAATGACAGCAAGCAGTGTCTTCATTCCTTGGACTGTAAACATGCTCTTGCTTATTATAAACACACTCACTCTAGTACCAGACCTTCACAACTCTTCCTCTCATTCAATCCAAACGTGCCAGGACTTCCAGTTTCAAAGAGAATATGATCATCCTGGCTTACCAGCTGTATACGTTTCTGCTATCAAAAGCGTTCGGAATCCTTATCTTCCATACCCAAAGCACACCAAATTTGTGCAATGGCTGCTTCTGTTGCTCACTTCCATGATGCATCTCTCTTGGATATCTGCAAAGCAGCCACATAGTCTCCACTTCACACCTTCGCATCCCATTACTGCTTAGACAAACAGTCGGGGGATGACGCAAAAATGGGGCGATAATTCTCCAAAAGAACACTTGACTAGTTCAGTCACTTCAGAACTGTCTGCCTCTTATTCTATATTGAGCGATAACTGACCTACAAATGATCACATGGCTGGTTAGGTCTACTTCAGCTGGGGACTCCCAGACAGCATGACTAATTCAGCTGCTTATCTATGGGAAAAAGCAAGTTTGCTTACCGTAAACGGTGTTTTCCGTAGATAGCAGATGAATTAGCCATGCTGACCCTCCCGCCTCCCCGGACAGTTCCAGCATTGCATGTCATCTTGCTTTGACACGGACTGAGGAGCCTCGAGCAGGGACAGGCAGGAGGGAACACCTCACCAAAAGACTATGGGTGATCTTAGAGAGCTCCGCCACCTAGTGGCACGGAGGGTGTAACCAGACAGCATGGCTAATTCATCTATCTATGGAAAACACAGTTTACAGTAAGCAAACTTGTTTTTCCTAATTTTTGTGGTTCTGGGGCAAGATTTCCAATTCAGGGCCGCAGCTCCAAGAATCTTTTTAAAAGCAATGGTGGTGATAGCTGCTCCCCTGTGAAAGGAAAGGATTCTAGTCCATTTCTATCTGGAAGATTCCATCAGATCCAGTTGAAGCATGTATGTCTGGTCCACATTTAGAGTTGTTCAGCTGTTTATCTCTGGTATGGGTGGTGAACTTTTTGCAAGAGCAAGTTGACATCCTCTGTTACTTGGAATACCCTGGGATTCTATTAGAGATCCAGGTGGACAGTCTCTTTTTGACCCAGGACAGGGTCAACAGGTTATTCAGACAATGCTTGACTTGCTTTGCTTTTGGTCTCTGCTATAGAAGCAGTCCTGTGCTTTTTCTTTTGTCTTCATTTCAGCTGGTGCTTTCTTTCTTGCTGAAAGTGGTTATTGATTTTCATCAGAATCAGTCTTTCTCTTCAGACCTTCTGGAAGGCTACAGATGTTGAAGGTGAAAGTTTTCGTCTTTAGGATGTTTGGAGGATGGTGGTGTGCTGCTTACAGGTCACATTTAATTTTTTAAGTCTGATCTGGTTTACAGAAGGGGGGGGCTAAGTAGTGCTAGGAATTCATTTTGAGCAGAAGCATGGACACCGCTGCACTACTCACCTGAAGCAGAGAATTAATCGAAACATAACGTGTCAGGTGACTTGTAAGTCACAGTGCTGCCTTTTTGCTGCCTGAGAGAGGGAAATAGTAGATGTTTGCAGTTCTATTTGCAATCATTTACAAAATTATTAAAAAAAAAAAAGTTGTTGGACCTATGATTAAGCATGACATGCTCTGGATGCGCTTAGATTTGTGATGTGCATGTGGGTGTTATGATAGTCCATTGCAGCAATATTTCAGCTGTCTTGAGCATATAAAAGAACTGTACTTTGAATACTTTTTGAAGATTTAATCTTTTTGAGTGCTCTATTTTATTTGGTTTTTCCATATGATCTGCATTCAATATTTTTGACTCTATTTTGTCAGCAAAGTGTATGGCAGAAGTGTTGCATAAGGAATTAGGACTTCCAGTGAAAAGTGAAGAAATCCCTCACTATGTCTGAGATGTTCCAGTGAAGTCTAAGTTCACTTCATAGATGATTGAGCAGAACCCTCCTCTAAGATGGTATCTGTGGACTAACTGAGCAAATTGGATCTGGCCTCAAGTCTCTGTCCTTGAGTGAGAAGAGAGATCAGTAAGCCTCTAGTAATAGGCGATAGATATCTTAGTGCATCCTGCAGGTAAAGACCTAGACAGGATTAATGGATAGGCAACGCCACCCTCAGGATATTTGGCTCCCCCCCCCCCCCCCCCCCCCCCCCCCCCAGGAAAGCTCCCAGTTACCCTTGAGAGCCCATGTAGGATGACTAACTGGTGTCCTGTCTGCTTACTCCCGTGGCTAAGACAAATTTGGTACGTGTATCTAGTACATTTCTCATCGCATCCTCTGATTCCTCTAGGGTCTGGCCCCTCTCTTCTCACACAAGATGGATGTCTTAATCCCGACCTTCCAGCATGCCATCTGATGATGTAAATGTTGGGTGGCATCCTCTACTTCTACAAAGTAGCGGAGTTTCTCTTGTCGGCAAGGGAAATGGAATTATGCTTTTAAATGGAAACAATATCATTGGTGCTCCCAAAATGACTTGGACCCCTATACATTTGAGCCTAGACTGCTTTTTATCTTGTCTTCATCACCTCTCTGCCTCTGGTCTAGCCATGTTTTCAGTAAAAGGTCTCTTAAATATAATAGCGTTTCATGACCCTGGTGGACAATACTTCAGTATCAACATACCCACTGATCTCAAAGTTGTTGAAAGTAAGCCACTACTCCATAAACCAGTGGTTCCCTGGGACCATATCGTAGTCTTAACACATTTAATGTAAGCTCCATTTGAACCACTTGATTCGGCCTCTTAATTACCTGACATGGAAGGTACTTTTCTTAGTCACCATCCCTTCTGTGTGAAGAATTGGTGAACTTCAAGCTTTAGTGCACTATCTCTTATCTTCATTTCTTGCACGCTAAAGTAGTTCTTCAAATGCATCCTAAATTTCAACTTAAGATTATCTCAGCATTCCACATCAATCGATTGTACTTCCCACTTTCTTCCCCCAGACACATGCTCAGGAAGGGGGATAAGACTCTTCACATGTTAAATTGTAAATGAGCTCTTGCTTACTACAAACAGAGAACGCAACCGCATAGACACATCCCAACTTTTCATATCTTATGACCTCAAATTAAAGGGTCATGAAACTGAATAATAGACTGTATATAGCATTACATTACCTTCTGCACCAGCAGTCCCGAACCTATGGGTATATCCCCTCATCCAGCTAAATGGAGGCAGAGCTCTAAATTTTTTTTTAAATGACATCACTAGAATAATAGACTATACAGCATTATGGGGCAGCAGGATTGAGCCTCACAGATCCAGTAAAAGCACACCTGCTATGGCCTCTTCCATCACATATCCTCCAAAAGGATTTCTCAGAGGTATCTGCAAAGCTGTCACTTGGTCATTGGTGAACACTTTCACTTCTTACTATTGCCTTGACAGTCTCTTCTCTGTACACTGTAATTTTGTTAGCACTTTTATGGGGAATATATTTTCTCTCCCCTTAACCACCTTATGACATACTTGGCAACACATGTACAAATGTCATGCTAATAGTTTCCCGAATCAGATTCACTCTAACTCTCACATGCATTGCCAGATTCCTGCACAGGCAAATTTCATCTGTTGCACAGCCATACACACATCACTGACAGCCTCGCTTTCTCGTAGATACACATACTGCCTCTCACGTGTAGACACGTCCACATTGTCTCACACTCGGACACACCAACATAGAAACATGCATACAAATACACAATGATACACGCATTCAAATGCACATCTGCACAAATGTGCATACACATACACTAACACATGGACAAATGCACCAGAGTATAAGCACGCAGACATTCTTAAACGCACACAAACACATATATATGTACATCCTGTGTACAAAAAAGTGGTTGATTACACTAGCACCATTTAAAAGTGCAAGAAAAATGTCCGCATAGGTGAGAATTGTGCAATCTTTCCTCCTCCAACATGAGACCTACTAACTTTACCACCCTGCCCTGTACCAAAGTTGCTTGTCTCCATAACTCTTCTCCTTTTCTCCTCACCCCATCCCCTGCTACCCAGCACCAATTTCATCCCGTTCCACATCCTATAGAGCTCAGCAGCAACAGTAGCTTCCTTCTCCCCTAAGCACCATTTCCACCCATCCCCAGTAGTGCTTGCAATAGCAGCTCAGCCCTCCTTCCTTCCCCAGGCTTATGGAAAAATTACTGCTCTCCCTTCCAAGCCAATCTGTATGTTCTTCTTTTACCATGGCTGCTGTGGTGCTCAAGGGAACTGGGGAAGGGCAGCTCTTCTTGATGGTGGCAGCAGCACTTGAAAAGGGGGAGCTCGTGGTGGCAGCAGCATGAGAGAGGAGGGACGCCTTTACTGACTGTTGTGGCAGTGGTACTATGAAGTTCCCATGCTGCTCCTCGTCCTGTCCTCAGCATGGTTACTGTGTTGCTCCGCCTCCTGTCCCAGTTCATTGACTGCAACCAGCAGCTTGAAGAGGTCCTGGAAGAAGGATGCCAGGTGCCCTTCCCCACCAACATGATAGCATTCCCTCTGGGTTGGTTTGCATCTGGGGGTTTTGGCTTCCACTGAATTGAGGTTTTCTTTCTGAACAGTTTGTTGGTTAGACAGTGAGTACACTGGATATATAGTCTTCTACATTAACTTTTATGCTGGGGATGTTGTAAGCAAACAATGTTTGTTCTCTCTACATCTGCTGGTAGGAGGTTATAAATCATGTATTGGGACTGGTCTGGCAGGATCCAGGAAAAAGAAATTATCAAGTAAGATGCAATCTTAAGAATTAGGTGAAATTTAAATACAATGTTCAGCAATTAAGTGTGTTAAAAAAAAAAAAAATTCTGCCTATTTCTATATTCTTTTCCAAGCCCCCTTAGGAGAGTGCCTGTTCCCAATGTAGTAAGCATCGTTATCTGTCCTGGTCCAGTAAGCATTTTAAGGCAAAATATATAGGCCTATGCTTTGAAAAATAAATATGCTTACCTGTATTTTGGTCACTAGGATTTGATGGTGTCTTATCAAGCCATACTTTTTAAAAATGTTTTAAAAGAAAAACTTGGTAATACTGGATATGTCTTCTAAATTGCTGCGTCAAAACTCATGAGTTTCGTTTCAAGAGTTTTCAGATGTTAGTAGCTTGTATCTCGTGTGTATGCATAATTTTAATATACATACACTTGGCAATAGTTGTGAAATGTCATTGAGAGAGGGAGAAATGACCATATCTCTGCAGTAACTGAGAATAAATGCAGATTGCCATGCTTGCATTTTTCTAATTTGGACATAAATTCTTCACTGCTAGACAGCTGTTCTGGCTCTTGTCCTGTGACTACCATTTTTCTCAGATATTAAAATGATAGTTGATTTTTAACCATACTATCAATGCACTATTTTGTTTGATAATACCTCCTTGCTTCTAAACACACTCACTCCTTGTTGTGAATCCTTTCATATTTCTTATACCACTTGCTTAGTTTCAGGTAGCATACCACCACATTTTGCACAACTTGGAGACAAATGTGCATCAGGAATATATATGTATACTTAATTTAAAACTGTAACCTTTTTTTTTCCTAGATGATGCTTTAGAAGAACTAAAAGTTGAGAAGAAAAAAATAGTAAGTAAAAAAAAAAAAAAAGAAATACTAGGGCCAACCTGCTGGCATCCAAAAGATCTTGGTTCGATTTGTGAACCTGGATCTACCCCTTGAGCTGGGGTATGATGGAAATGCTGTGTTTACAGCTACTGAGGGAGGGAGTCTCAGCCATTACACAATAGTGATACCCTATATCCCAACTTGGATTTCCAGTACTGGATTCTAAAAGGATCCATAGTCTGTGACCTCTGCCCAAAGACTTGAGGACTGTTGCTGTAATATGTGAATTAAATAAGAGGGAGAAAACACCGCATAATTGCAAATTAATTCTTAGGGTTCTGAAGCCCAGTAAAGGCCATTTTCCATTGACAAGCAGGGCTGAATTAGCTAAGACATGTGGGGTGATACTGTCTGGTACTGAACAAAACCCATCTCTCTAGCTCAGTAAGGTTTTACCTCTGAGTATGTTGTGTAGGATTTCTTCTAGGACAAGCAGGCTGGTAGTCGTCATAAGTGGATATCATCTGATGGAGCTGGGCACGGAAAACTTTCGTCAAAGTTTCTAGAAGCATGCTAATATCCGCATGTCCACGCGAGGTCCCCCTTCAGTCTCTTCTCTTCCGTGGTGCAGTTGTCTCACAGTTCGTGGAGCTCCACTTTTTTCTCTTTTTTTTTTTTTTTTTTTTTTGCGGAAAAGCGTTGATTTCCCATTTCCATCATCTGGTCCCCCTTCGTGGTTGGTGCCTCCTTGGCTTGGTAGGTGTAGTTGCCATTTTTTCGCTTCTTTGCAGTCTATTCTCGACATCTCGCCTTTTGGTGATTGCTGGTCATTGACCGCATGCCGGGTAACATTTATGGCATCCGGTTTTCGCCAGTGCCCGCGGACCATGTCCATCACTGATCCGCATGAGGTTTGTATCCTCTGCCTGGGGGCCTCACACTACATCCGGGGGTGTCTCCTGTGTGATCAGATGACCCCCAAGGGATGTCATGCATATCTTAAGATGGAGAAATCTTTCGGTTCTTCCAAGTCTGCTCCATCCACTCCTGTGTCGGAGTCCTCGACACCTAGAGGTTGTGGGGAGCCCCTTAATACGCTCCCTCTCACTATTCCTCTCTCCACTTCCTTGAAGGATCGTGGGGATGGTGACAGATCCTCCATGATCTCACTGATGTTCCAAACATTGGGATCCTTCGCCTCCTTGGTGCCGGGGGAAGACCGGGCCGAGCACCATGGGAGATCCCACAAGCATTGGCACCGATCGCAGTCTGTGCATGGCCCTGGTGCCAGCATGATGCTGGCAGCGGCCATACCACCATCGAAGCAACCCCCAACCATCAGAGGCTCCATCCTCAATGTCCCCAGTAGTCCCAGGCCTTCCCCACTGATATCGGTGTTGGCCACCGTGCCACTTCGGAGACCCGAGGAAGAGTTGGTGACACCTTGTCCCCCTCTTTCAGTCCTGGCCTCACCAGGCTTTCAGGAGGAGTTGGACCACAGTGCTCAGAGCTCTCCAGAGTGTCATGCCAGCCATGCTACAGGCCCACATACCTGTGCCTGAGCCTCCACCATCTATTTTAGTACCCCTGCTAACAGTTACACAGCTTTGAGGAAGTTCTTAGACATCTCATTTGCTTGATATGAGGTATTCGACACCATGGCTAGAACCTCTGCGGCATCAATAAGTGCAGGACAGATAGCTTAACTGAGAGGCAAGTAACGTTAGGGAAGATGTGCAAGAAAGCTCGCAGACCATCCATGCTTGGGTGAATATCTTTTTCGGAGATAAGCTGAAGGTACTGTGGCACAAATTAAAGAGCAGAACGTGGCAGTTCAATCCCTTTTATCTCAAAGTGAACAAAGAGCAACAGCTGCCAATTCTATCCACAGTATAAATTGTCTGTATTACCCCTGGAAATCTGCTCCTATCAACCTTACCACCCAGCTTATTACCAGCAAAGCTGACAGCAGACACAAAAAACACCTACAAAGGGGACACCCTACAGTCAGACGTGGACCGAAACTGCAGTCACAACCTCCTACGAACACCAGCAGGGTTTTTAACTCTACCATCACCACAGCCACTAATACCTGTTGGAAGCAGAGTGCATCATTTTCAACAAGCCTGGAAGGACATCACCACGGATCAATTGGTCCTCAAAATAATTCATTGGGGATAACATCTCAATTTCCAGTGCCAACCTGCATTGCCTCATCAGGGGTTACAACCCACAAATCCCGACCATCTGGCTCTCCTAAACTAGGAGATGCAAAAATTACTGAACTAAGGAACACTACAAACCATACCAACCAAGGATTGTAGCAAAGGATTCTATTCCCATTACTTTCTCATCCCCAAAAAGACAGATATTCGACCCATTCTAGACATCAGGTCCCTGAACAAACTTTTATATGTTGAGAAAAATTCAAGATGAGTTCCTTGGGAACTATTTTACCTTTTATCCAGCCCAACGACTGGATGTGCTCTCTTGACCTGAAAGATGTTTATGCTCACACCAATTCACCTGTCCTGTTAACTTTGCTTCCGAGTGGGACAACTCCATTACCAGTACAAAGGCCTCCCATTTGGAATCTCCTCTGCCCTGAAAGTCTTCACAAAATATTTAGTGGTGGCTGTGGCACATCTTCTGTCTCTCCAGGATACGTCTGTTTCCATACCTGGAAAGCTGGCTGATAATAGCATCGGATGAACAAACTTTTCGATCTCACACCGAGCAAATACTATGCCTGGAAATATTGGGTTTTCTAATCATCTACAAGAAATCCATGCTATGCTCTTCCCCTCGCAAAGGATACAGCTCATCGGCGCACAGATACGCTCTGGATTCTATTGAGTCTATCTTCCTTATGAGCGAGCTCTCAAACTTCACATTGTAGCGAACAGACTTTTCCGTTGCAGAAAGACTCTAGTTTGTCATGTCTTAGTGCTCTTGGGTCACATGGCAGCAGCTATTCATATAGTTTCTTTAACAAGACTACATATGCATCGCTTATAATAGGGACTCACAACCAATAGTCCCAATATTTCCAATCTTTGTCAACCAAAATATCATTGATACAAGCCATGACTAAAGAAAAAGGTGGATGCATGTGCATCCACACTTGCTGATTCTGACAAAGGATGCTTCCATGAAGGGATGGGGAGTTCACCTTCACCTTTTGCAAATCAAGACTCTGTGTCTTTGGAATCAAGAAAAGAAAAAATATTCTATAGAACTCCAGGCCATGAGAAATGCCCTCAGAGCCTTCCAGCATCTCCCCCAAGGGACATCCCTAATGATCCACACGGACAAGCAGGTAGCAATGTTCTATGTGAACAAATGAGGTACGGGGTTGCAAGCCCATTGTGAGGAAGCCCTGGCCATATGGGAATAGGCATACAAAGCTGCTGATACTCTACAAGCCATGTTCCTGCAGGGATCACGAACCAGGCTAGTCTTTTTTGCTTGCTTCTGGTTCTGGTACTAGCAGAGCTGCTGGGCTGCTCTCTGCTCCTCACCACCTCAGACTGTGTCCCTCTCTGACCCTAAGTAGGGAGTCTCCTCTCTTCGGACTCCCGACCATACCTAGTCTTCTCTCTCCACAATAGCAGGGGGTGCTGGGCTGGTTCGGGTTCTCTCCCTTGGTTTGCCATTTGCCCCCCCCCCCCCGTCTAATACTTTCCAGCTGATAAATCTGTATTTATGATTAAGCTTACGCATAATCACGTGGTGGGTGGAGGGTCTTTACTGCGTTGTAATTCTTTCTCCTCCTCCCCATTTCTTTGAGGGGGGGGGCTGTGTCCTGTCACATCTTGGACGAAAGCCAGTGCATCATTTGTACTCAGGGTCTCTGCCCTCCATCAGGCTGTATGCCAGCATCTGTTTTTGCTAAGTCAGACTGCCTCCCCCCCCCTCATCCAAGGGTGGAGTTCCTTCTGACCCTTGGAGTTCCCTTGGCCTATCTGGACTCCTGCTTATGAGCTTAAGTGCCTGTATTGTCCCTCTGCCTTGGTTTTATTTACACAGGAGCATTCAAACAGGCACATCTTGATAGTTACCTTCAGTGCTGGTTTACAGTTCTCATCTGACCAAAGTTTCTTTTCTTAGCCGTGACAGTGTTTTGCCCTGTCAGCACACTGGTCTGCATATATCTAAGTGGACGCTCTCAAATTGGATCACGGCATGCATTAAACATTGCTATGCTGCACATTCACTCAATCTCCAAGACCACACAAAAGCACACAAAATTCAAACAGTTGCTGCATCATTGGCACATTTAAATAATGTTGTTATTGAGGACATGCAAAGCGCCTACCGGGCTGTCAGTACGTACCTTCATGTTGCACTACTGCCTTGATACAGTTGCCACTACTGACACCGTGGTAAGAACTGCAGTCTTCAAGCATGCCTCATTCTCCTAGCTGGCTGTCCATGGGGGAGCCTGAGTTGCAAGAGATTATACTCTTAGAAGAACCAGGAGGTTACTTACAAAGGCAACTTATTTAATAGCAACCCTTAGCTTGGGATTTTCCATGGATCATGGCTAATTCAGCCTGCTTATTGATGGGAAAACAAGTTTTTTGCTTACCGTAAATGGTATTTTCCATAGAGAGGATGAATTAGTCATGCGAATCCCACCTTACTGCCTAGATGCAACCTATATTATTAATTCATTGAGCTTTATCAATTGAAGAGTTCTGGAACTGTCATTCCCACGGGAATACCCGTGCATGCTCAATACACAAACTTTAACTTGAGAGACAACTCTGTTACATGCTGCTTGATGACATCACCCATGGAGCATAGCTAATTCATCCTAGTCTACAAAAAACAGTTTACAGTAAGCAAAACTTGCTTTTAGAGAGCTGGAGAGATGGGTTTGTTTGGTGCTATCAGATGATGATGATATCCATGTGTCATGGCTGATTCATCATGCTATCCACAGAGAACCTCAAACTTTTACCCCAAAGTAGCAGGAGGAATGTGTTAAGCCAAAAAAACCCCCCTTGTCTTATTTCATAAGCTTTAAACAGCTAGTTGGTCAGCAGTTAAATAATTTTGGTAGGAGTTTGAATTACTGACCTAGTGCTAAAACCAGACTTCTGGGCCCATGGTAATAGTGACTGTGAACTACTAGTGTCAATCCTCTATCAATGAACTGATTTTTAAATAGTAATGTACCGTATTTTTTGCTCCATAAGACGCACTCCCCCCCCCCCCCCCCCAAAGTGGGGGGAAAATGTATGTGCGTCTTATGGAGCGAATATAAAAAAAAACAAACTAAAAATCTAACAAACCCCCCCCCCCCACCCTCCTGACTCCCCCAAGACCTGCCAAAAGTCCCTGGTGGTCCAGCGGGGTTCCAGGAGCGGTCCGGGAGCAATCTCCTGGGCTTGGGCTGTCGGCTGCCAGTAATCAAAATGGCGCCGACGGCCCTTTGCCCTTACTATGTCACTGGGGCCGACCAATGGCAGCGGTAGCCCCTGTGACATAGTAAGGGCAAAGGGCCGTCGGCGCCATTTTGATTACTGGCAATCGACAGCTGAAGTCCAGGAGATCGCTCCCGCACCGCTCCTGGACCCCCGCTGGACCACCAGGGACTTTTGGCAGGACTTGGGGTGGGGGGGGGGGGGGGGGTTCCCTGAGAAAGATAAGTTTTCTGATCTGGGGAGTGAACCGAAATGGCCCTCCCCAGACCTGAAAACAAAATGGGGAGAAAAAATGTTATGCACTTCCCTACTTTGCTCCATAAGACGCACAGATGCCTGGGGACAGAGCCGGTTTAGCACAAATTTTTTTTTTTTTTTTTTTTTAAATTTTCCCCCTCTGAATCCTAGGTGCGTCTTATGGTCAGGTGTGTCTTATGGAGCGAAAAATTGAATTGATTACTGTATAAGGGCGTAGGTGAAAGCTGGTGGACTGACAGTATGTAAAGAAAATGCTGTTTCGTTAGCTAGCAAGTGAGAATGTGATTGATTCACCTGTTTTCGTCCTTTCTCTGTGATCCTTGGGTTCTTTTGAAATCTGAGATTAGATGAATGGGGGGAGGAGTTTGCAAGTCAACCAATCTGTCTCTACTTCTAGGTAATGTAACAAGACTTTTCCTTTTCTTATAAAGTACCATTTAAGAAAAGGGTGGAGAGTTCTTCACAGTTGACTATAATAGCACATTTATTAAACCCTGTACTTGCATCAGCACTTTTTTTTTGCCCTTTAGTAAAAGCTGCGCTAAATGTTAATTTTACTCCTATCATGTAAATCTGAAGTCTGTGTAAACGTAAAAAAATTAAAAAATTGTACATTAGGGTTTTCAACAAAACTTGTTTTTAATTTCCATTAAATATTTATCAAACAGCACCATGGAATATCTTTTGTGCTATTAAGTTAAACTTTCTTTCCTGTAAGCTGTTTTTAGGTATTTGATAAAATGATTGTTAGTAATGTGTTTAATTTAAAATCATTAATTGGGCTATAAACTGAGTTCACTGTAAATCTAATGATATAATGAAATGCTTTTATTATGATCCCTAAAATATGCATAAATACTTTTTAGTTTCTTGATGTTTGGTTCTTTTACTCTGAACAGAAATTTTAAACTCAGTACAGATGAAGCTTTTAGCCAAATCATTTGAACAAGTTCCATGGATGTTTTCCCATTTCAGTTTCCACAGCATTTGCAGCAAGCTAATTGCTTCTGCTAATAAATAATCTAAAATCAATGCTGACAGCAGTTAATTGGCACAGAGACTTTATTCTGTACAGCACTTGGCTAATGACCTTCTTTAAATTAATAGCATTAAATGCTATGAAGAAATAAATCTGAGGAATTGCCTGTCATTTGCTGTCATGTCTAATATCTTCCAATAATGATAGCTGATAGATTTTTGCACATTCCATTATTGAAGTTGGTGCATGTGATTATTCTTCTCATTATATGTAAACAATTAGCAATATTTGATGTTTGTTTGCAATAAAGCCGTAAAGTGCAAGTAGTAGATTAGATACTAGAAACTGTTTAAATGAGTGGATTTTATTTATTTTGATGGTATATAATTGTCATGTCATATTGATGGCACAGACATGTTTTGGTGGTAAGGTAGCTGTATTTGCTGTATTCCACATTTATTGCTAGATACCCTTTCAAACTAGAGATCTTTTAATTTTTAAAATTTGATATGAAATTTTACTTATAGCTTGAAGAAGTAATGGAAAAAGAAACATACAAGACGGCAAAACTAATTCTTGAAAGGTTTGATCCAGACACCAAGAAAACACAAGTAAGAAACTCTAGGAATTTTTTTTTTATTTATAGCACATACAAATTATAAAATATTGTGTTAATCAAAAACTGTTATGCTATGCTTTTTTTTTTTTTTTTTTTTTAGGAAAGTGAAATACCATCTGTTGGACAATCTGCAACTCTAAGACCTGGACAAGGTAAACTGACTTCAAATAAGATGTTTGGCATATTTTAATTTTTTTTTTTTTTTTTTACTAATTTTATACATATTAGAATCTTTTAAATTCAATTAAATGTTTCTGTTGTATGTAGTTCTTTAGTGCCAAAGGAATCTTAAAAAAAAAAAGTGGCTACATGAAATGGCAGGGGGATATTAAATTTCTCAAAGAAAAAGCTAATGACTCAAAATATTTTGGTTATTTTTATATCCATCTACTTAAGTCTTTTTATTTCCTGATATGAATCCTTTTTTTCTTTTAAAAGCAATCATACTTTCTCTGAACAGCTAGTGTGGTTTATACCAGCAACACTGATGGTGTTGTGAAACATTTATTTATTTATTTAACATTTTTCTATACCGAACTTCACGACAAGCTTCATATCAGGCCGGTTTACATCAAACTTAGGGGTTAACTTAACAAAAACCATATAACAAGAGGGCCGAAGCGCAGATACAAATAACAGGGAGAATGAACTTGAAGGCTAGAGTAGCCAGGAAATAAAGGGCAGAAAAAACTGGAGAATGAACATAAATGAATTTACAATTACTGGGTTGGACATTTTGTCTATTGAGCTAAATGAAAGCATTGTTGCGATGTTGAGCTTAAGGGAAGGCTTGGACAAAAAGCCAAGTCTTGAGTTTTTTCCGGAAGGTAGTCAGGCAGGGTTCCAGTCTTAGATCAGTCGGCAGGTTGTTCCAGATGATGGGGCCAGCTGTGGAAAGTGCCCGTTCTTTTGTGGAAGTTAGTCGAGTGGATTTAGTTGGGGGAACTTGAAGGGTTCCTTTGTGTGCCGCTCTGATGGGTCTTGCAGATGTGTATAGTTTGAGTGGTAACTGAAGGTCTAAAGGAAGTTGGTTGTGTATGGATTTGTGGATAATGGTGAGTGCTTTGTGCAAAATTCTGTATTTAATAGGTAACCAGTGTAGGTTTCTAAGTATCGGGGTGATGTGAGTTCTCCGGTTAGTGTTGGTTAATATCCTGGCTGCTGAGTTCTGGAGCATCTGTAGTGGTCTAGTGGCAGAGATCGGGAGTCCTAAAAGGAGAGTATTTCAGTAGTCTGTTTTGGAGAATATTGTTGACTGAAGTACTGTTCTGAAGTCCTGGAGGTGGAGGAGGGGTTTGAGTCTTTTCATAACTTGCAGCTTAAAGAAACAATCCTTCGTAATATTGTTGATTGATTTTTTTAGGTTTAAATGGTTATCAATGGTGACTCCTAAATCTCTAACTTGAGTGGTCTGAGGAATAGAGGTTGTCTGATCATGGTTGGTAGAATGGTCGGAGGATAAGAGAAGAATTTCTGTTTTGGCTGCATTGAGGACCAGGTTCAGGCTGGTGAGTAGGTGGTTGATGGACTTGAGGCAGTTTTCCCAGAAGGAGAGCGTCTTTGGAAGGGATTCTTTTATAGGGATCAGGATCTGAACGTCGTCAGCATATAGATAGTGAGTTAGGTTGAGGTTTGTGAGTAGCTGGCAGAGAGGCAGTAGGTAGATATTAAAGAGAGTGGGGGATAGAGAGGAGCCTTGGGGAACACCTAGCATAGATTTGAAGTTAGGAGATTCTTTATTGTTGATGGTGATCTTGGAGCTTCTATTATTGAGGAATGAGCTGAACCATTGGAGGGCGTATCCAGATAAACCAATGTCTGAGAGACGATTGAGGAGGATGCTATGGTTCACGGTATCAAACGTCGCGGAGATGTCTAAGAGAACTAGCAGGAATGAAATCCCTTTGTCTAGGCCCATGAGGATGTGGTCTGTTAGCGAGATGAGGAGGGTTTCAGTACTGGAAGACTTGCGGAAGCCGTACTGGGAGGGGTATAAAATTTTGTGTTCCTCCAGGTAGTCCGAAAGCTGTGTTCACCACCTTCTCAGTGAGTTTTGCTAGCAGCGGGAGGTTGGAAATGGGTCGGAAGTTGGAGAGCTCATTAGTGTCTAGGTTGGGTTTCTTCAAGAGAGGTTTAATCGATGCTGTTTTAAGGTCATCCGGGTAAATTCCTTGGGCAAGGGAGCAGTTAATGATGTTAGCCAAGGATCTGGAGATGGTGCCTGGAATAAGGAGCAGAAGTTTTGTTGGGATGTGGTCCAATGGGTGGCTGGATGGTTTCAGCTTCTTGAGTGTTGATTCTATCTCTAGCGGGGTGGTGGCCTCGAAGGACTCTAGGGTAGCACTGGGGGAGCCTGTGGTGGTGAGGTTTAGAGATAGTGGTGTTGGGTTAGTAGGGAGAAGCGCTAGAGTGTTTGCAATTTTGTCCTGAAAGAAGAGTGCGAGTTCATTGGCTTTGGATTGAGCCTGATCGTCGGGAATGGTAGGAGCAGAGGGTTTAGTAAGTTGAGATAGGAGAACAGGGCCCTAGCGTCATATTGAATATCGTGGATTCTGCTGGCGTAATAGTCTTTTTTTGCTTGTAGGAGGGAAATCCTGTAGAGATGCATGTTTCGTTTGTAATCGTACAAAGTTGTAGAGTTGGGGGACTTCCGCCAAGAGCCTTCCTTGTGTCGGAGGTCTTGCTTCATTCGTTTAAGTTCCGGTGAATACCAAGGTTGCTTCCTTTTTTGAGTCCAATTGATGGTTTTCGTCTCTTTAGGGCAGAGATTTAACATTCCACTAATTGTCTAATGCAAAACCCCTCTCTGTGTCTTTAAGCAAACAGCTGTTTTATGAAGGTCCAGGCTCCTTTTGAAACATTTATGACTTTATTTAAAATTTCTTCCTTGTCTTTCTGCTACAGTAGGCCAGAATGCTTCAGTTTGACTCTATTCCAACTGATAGAGGCAGAGGTTTTTGTGTTATATATCATCATTACTAGTACTTATACTGTGTGTGGACCTTGTTAAGCTGGTATTCTGTATCTAACCATTGTAAGACCACCTGATGGTGTAGCAGAATTTTTCCAGTAGCCAGGAATTAGCTTGTTGACACCTCTTGAAAATATATTGGCTAGTGCTTTGGGGGTCCATGCTCCTGCGCGCAAGTCAGTGAAGCGAGCCCATGTTTAACCCTCCTTTCCTCAAAGCAGAAGTTTTGGTAGAATCTGCTAATACTGTGACTTTTCCTCTAAGCAAGAAGAATCTAAGTTTTCTTTACTTATAGATTGAGCATTTGTTAGTCATCAAGAGAACTTTTATTAAAAAAAACAAAACAAAAAAATAACCCCCAAGCCAGAACTCTGGAAATGTAGGACAGCATATTTTCCTGAAACTTTTTTTTTTCCTTTAAATTTGGTGTTTATACCTTACCTTGTGAATGGAATATTTGAAATTTCTTAAGTAGGCACCTTTTACCATAGCTGTAATGTCAGACAAGGCTCACTGGTGTGGTATCTATAGCAAATGCACAGTAGCTAATTACAGCTCTGCTTGTCTATGGGGAGAAAAAAGTTTAAGTGACCAGCTTAAAAATGCAGCAATTTCCAAATACGTTGTTACTGTTTCAGGAGCCAATAAATAGTGTTTAGTTATTTCAAGGAATGAAGGGGAATAGTTTTGCTGTTGAAACGGCTGCGACTTCCTTTTTGAAAAAAATATGATTGGAAGTTATAGCTACACAGAGCCATTTGTCAGATAAAAATGATTGTCCACATTTTCACATTCCCTGTACGTACTAGGATCAGTCCAGACGGTGGGTTGTGTCCCCCGTCCAGCAGATGGAGTCAGAGCAAACTTCTGAGGGTGCTGGCATATAAGCTGGTGCAACCCTCCTAGTCCTCAGTATCTCTCTGACTCCAGCAGATGTGAGGAGGGGAACCCGTTGCTTCCCCTAGCTAGTGGCTTTGTTCCACACTTTTCTGTTTTATATTTCCTTCTTAGGTTGGATCAAGCAGTAAAAAAAAAAAAAAAAAAAAAAAAAAGTTATTTATTAAGGGGAGATTTTTATTGTGTGTGGTGAGGAGGCTTGGGCTTGCTGCCCAACTCTTGCTATCCGGACTGCCTCGGCGGTAATTTCTTCATTTCTCCTCTCACTCTCTCTCCCTTCTGCTTTCCCTTCACTTCGCAGCCGTTTTGGGGGGAAAGTTTGGTAAGTTTTTTGTATTGTTTCCTTTGCAGCTTTGCAAGCCGTACGGAGGTGGATGCTGGTGGGGCCAGCCTCTCCCCTACCCTGAGTCGCGGTTTTTCCTCCCTTCTCGCGGCCCCGCGACGCGCCAATTCCCTGGGGTCGCAGCGGCAGGGAGGTCTCTTTCCCCTGTCGCTCCTGGTGGGAGGATAGCGAGTAGAGCGAAGGCGAGGCAGGCCTGCTCCTCCCGCGGCACGACTCTCCAAGGCTCTCCTGCGCCTCGTTCCCGCCCGGGTCCGACGCCATGCAGCGCGCTCGCTGCCCGTCCTGCGGCGGCCCGGGACAGGGCGGCTCGCGGGAAGGTCCGTGCAGCCGGTGTCTCCCCGGGGGGGAATCAAGCGCCGCTTCCCCAACGATTTTGCCGCCGCGCTCGGAGCGCCGCGCTCCTCGGGGAGGTGCCCCGCCCCCTCCTTTGGCGGGAGCGGCGGCCATCTTGGAGCTGGAGAGCAGCGTGGGATCCGAACCTCAAGAGACTCAGGAGGAATTTTCGTCGCTGGTACCGCTGATCCCGGACCCGGGCCCGCTCCCCTCCACCGGCGGACTCCCCAGGGACCCTCAATCCTCCACTTCCACGGGGCCCCCAGCTTTTTCGGCCGACTTTGTGGTGCTCATGCACCAGGCCTATCTTCAAAGCCTACACCCCACGGGGGGGGGGTCAGCAACCGTTTCCCCGCCAGCCAATTTCCCAAGGATCTCTGGGGCTGCGGCCGCGGGACCGGGGAGCGCAGGGGGGGGGTCCCAGAGTGCCACTGGGCCTTCCGTTGCCCCTGGGAGGGACGTCTCCTCTGCCAGACCCAGGAGGGGATCCGGCATCGCAGGGGGATGAGGAAGCAACTTCGGCGATCCACCTGGAATGTGATGACCCTCGGGTGCTACGGATCTTTCGTAAGGAGGAATTGGCGGAGCTTATCCCCCATGTTCTCCAGGAGTTGGACCTCGACCCCCCTGTTGAGCCCCCGGCTCCTCCGGCCCCCTCTGTAGCTTCCGCCACAAAGAAAGGGGATCCAGTGCTGGCGGGCCTGCGTCCACTGGCTAGGACCTTTCCTATCCATGATTCGTTTCTCCAGCTGCTAGTGCGGGAATGGGACACCCCGGAGGCGTCCCTCCGGGTCGGCAGAGCTATGGACAAGCTCTATCCTCTCCCTGGAGACTTTCTGGATCTCCTTAAGGTCCCTAAGGTTGACTCAGCGGTGTCCGCTGTCACGAAGAGAACCACGATCCCGGTCACAGGGGGTACAGCTCTTCGAGACCTACAGGACAGGAAGCTGGAGGTCGCCCTGAAGAAGATCTTTGAGGTCTCGGCACTGGGGGTCCGAGCAGCCATCTGTGGTTCCTTAACTCAGAGAGCCGGTCTTCGTTGGGTCCAACAGCTCCTCACCTCGCAGCAGTTGCCGCCGGAGGAGGCGGCGCAGGCGGACCGTCTGGAGGCGGTCATAGCCTATGGAGCGGATGCTTTACATGACTTATTGAGGGTTCTGGCGAGGACCATGGTGTCGGCAGTCTCCGCCAGGCGACTTCTGTGGCTGCGAAACTGGGCGGCGGACCCTTCCTCCAAATCTAGCCTGGGGGCTCTACCCTTTAAGGGTAGATTTCTTTTCGGCGAGGACCTCGATCAGATTATCAAGTCTCTAGGCGAAAATTCAGTCCATCGGTTGCCCGAAGACCGCCAGAGGTCCTATCGCCCATCTTCATCAAGCTCCAGGAACCGCGCCCGCCCTCAGCGGCGTTACAGGGGAGCTAGGCAGCAAGGACCCAGGACGCCATCCGGGAGGTCTCCAGTCTTGGACCCGGCCCTTTCGGGGTCGCAGACCCGCCAGGGACTCCTCGGCTCAGGGAGCCTCTGGTAAGCCTTCCCAATGATGCCAGGCCAGTCCACTCCTCGCTTCCCCGGATTGGAGGTCGCATCGCTCTGTTTTTCGAGGAGTGGACCAACATCACAACGGACCAGTGGGTCCTGGATATCCTAAGACACGGCTACGCATTGGAATTTGTCCGGTTTCCCAGGGACAGGTTCATCTTCTCTCCCTGCGGATCCGGCTCCAAGCGCCTGGGAATCCAGCGCACGCTGGACAGGCTTCTAGACTTGGGGGCCATTGCACCCGTCCCCTCAGGAGAGGTGGGCTCGGGACATTATTCCATTTACTTCGTAGTCCCCAAGAAGGACGGCTCCTTCCGTCCCATCCTAGATCTCAAGGAAGTCAACAAGGTGCTTCGGGTCTCCAGGTTCCGCATGGAAACACTCCGCTCAGTTATCGCTGCAGTGCATCAGGGAGAGTTCCTGGCCTCTCTCGATCTAACAGAGGCCTATCTGCATATTCCGATCCAGCCGGCCCATTGGTGGTTTCTTCGCTTCAAGATTTTAAGTCAACACTTTCAGTTCCAGGCCCTACCCTTCGGATTGGCGACCGCGCCCAGGACTTTTACCAAGGTCATGGTAGTGGTGGCAGCCGCACTCAGGAGGGAAGGAATCCTGGTCCATCCTTACTTGGACGATTGGCTCATCCGAGCGAAGTCTCTTCAGCAGGGTCGGTCGGCGGTCGACAGAGTGGTGTCCTTCCTGCAGTCTCTCGGCTGGGTGGTGAACTTCAGCAAGAGCAGCCTGCTTCCCTCCCAGCAATTGGATTTTCTGGGAGCGCGCTTCGACACAGTACAGGGCAAAGTCTTCCTTCGTCCAGACAAGGCGCAAGCCTTGCGGGATCAGATCGTTCACTTTGCCTCTCTTCCGGTGCACACGGCGCGGGACTACCTACAACTCCTGGGATCTATGGCTTTTGCGATAAATCTCGTGCCCTGGTCTTTTGCACACCTGAGACCTCTGCAAATGTCTCTGCTATCGAAATGGAAGCCAGTGTCTCAGGATTATCAGGCGATCATCCCTCTCTCTCCAACCGCCAGATACAGCTTGAGGTGGTGGTTGGACCCCAAACACTTGGCCCAGGGTTGCCCGCTGGAGACTCCGGACTGGATAGTAGTCACTACCGATGCCAGCCTGACCGGTTGGGGGGCAGTCTGCCTCAGGAGCTCGGCTCAGGGTCAATGGACAAAGGAACAGACTACATGGCCGATCAACCGCCTGGAGACCAGAGCGGTGCGTCTGGCGCTCATGCAGTTCCTGCCCTTAGTCAGGGGTCAGTCGGTCCGCGTCCTCTCGGACAATGCGACTACGGTGGCTTACATCAATCGGCAAGGGGGCACCAGGAGTCGTCAGGTAGCCCTCGAAGCCGCTCGTCTGTCGTGGGCGGAACGGTTCCTCGTTCATCTGGCGGCTTCGCACATTGCAGGGGTGGACAACATTCAAGCGGATTACCTGAGTCGTCAAGCCCT